>NC_138769.1:40523621-40541121 GCF_965119305.1 Pelophylax lessonae
CATTAGTGTTAGGGTCAGGGCGCCCCATTCCTTGCAATAAACCATTGCACCCAGGGCAACCTCCCTCCTGCCCTCCCCTGGTTCCGACCCTGGGTGGGGCCCCCAGGGCAAGTGGGGCCCCCGGGCAACTTCCCAGCCTGCCTATACAGTAAGATGGCCCTGCTTATTGCAACCCGTGTGAAAAAACTCTTCAAGTGTCTCTAAATTTTTAAGTATGCGATGTGGATGGGAATACATAAACATAGAGTGGGGGTTTCCCGAATTTCAGTGCAAAGCTGAAAAATACGAATTTGCTAACTTGTCACTAGGTGGCAGTCAGTGGTAAAACCCTGGACTATATTTAGAAGGCAGAGGAAATGGCTTTTAGAAGTCTGCTGAGCTGACCATGGGCTGGACGGTAAGGCGTGCTGTGTGTATTTCCTCTGATCGTCTACATTTCATTAATGCATTTGTTCTTATTTTTGAAAGTTACATTTTATTATGCGCACATGACAACAAATCTTTACATACATGACAATATAATACTGCTGGGATTTACTGGGGAGAGTCGGCACAATCACTGGAAGGGATTATTTTCCATTTACCCATCTGTGACTTTGCAACAGACTTTGGTGTGAGCGTCTAGAATTTATTAATTCAGTTCCCCATCCAATTAGATATTCTGAGGTTTGATTTTCACCATCATTTGATTTTCACCATCAAAGTTGTTATTTTGTGATTTCTACATTTTTATCACATTTGGGATTTGAGCTTTTAGGATCTAATTCCTCTACAGGATGAATTTAGTGAAAAATAATATTGAATATCAAAAATGACAAAATATTCCATTTTTTTTTTGGTGAAATGAAAATTAATATTTAATACCAGTACTAATAACATCAGTACTGATAGGTCGGTGGCTTTATTGTGTGATTTCTACATTTTTATCACATATGGGATTTGAGATTTTAGGATGTAATTCCTCTACAGGGCAAATTTAGTGAAAAATAATATTGAATATTAAAAATGACAAAATAAATATTTTTTTTTTTTTTTTGTGAAATGAAGATTAATCTTTAATACCAGTACTAATAACATCAGTACTGATAGGTCGGTGGCTTTATTGTGTGATTTCTACATTTTTATCACATATGGGATTTGAGATTTTAGGATGTAATTCCTCTACAGGGCGAATTTAGTGAAAAATAATATTCAATATTAAAAATGACAACATTTAAAATATTCACTTTTATTTATTTTTGGTGAAATGAAGATTAATCTTTAATACCAGTACTAATAACATCAGTACTGATAGGTAGGTGGCTTTATTGTGTGATTTCTACATTTTTATCACATTTGGGATTTGAGATTTTAGGATGTAATTCATCTACAGGGCGAATTTAGTGGAAATAATATTGAATATTAAAAATGACAAAATATTAAAAAAAATGTTTTTGGTGAAATGAAAATTAATATTTAATCCCAGTACTAATAACATAAGTACTTATAGGTAGGTGGCTTTTTTGTGTGATTTCAACATTTTTATCACATTTGGGATTTGAGATTTTAGGATGTAATTCATCTACAGGACGAATTTAGTGAAAAATAATACTCAAAAATAATATTGAATATTAAAAATGACAAAATATAAAATATTCATTTTGTTTTTTTGTGAAATGAAGATTAATATTTTATTTCAGAACTAATAACATCAGTACTGATAGGTAGGTGGCTTTATTGTGTGATTTCTACATTTTTATCACATTAGGGGATTTGAGATTTTAGGTTGTAATTCCTCTTCAGGGCGAATTTAGTGAAAAATAATATTGAATATTAAAAATTACAAAATACAAAATATTAATTTTTTTTTGATAAAATGAAGATTAATATTTAATACCAGTACTAATAACATCAGTACTGATAGGTAGGTGGCTTTATTGTGTGATTTCTACATTTTTATCACATTTGGGATTTGAGATTTTAGGATGTAATTCCTCTAAAGGGCGAATTTAGTGAAAAATAATATTGAATATTAAAAATGACAAAATAAAAAATATTCACTTTTATTTATTTTTGGTGAAATGAAGATTAATCTTTAATACCAGTACTAATAACATCAGTACTGATAGGTCGGTGGCTTTATTGTGTGATTTCTACATTTTTATCACATTTGGGATTTGAGATTTTAGGATGAAATTCCTCCACAGCGCGAATTTAGTGAAAAATAATATTGAATATTAAAAATGACAAAATATTATTTTTTTTTTTTTGGTGAAATGAAGATTAATATTTAATACCAGTACTAATAACATCAGTACTGATAGGTAGGTGGCTTTATGTGTGATTTCTACATTTTTATCACATTTTAGGATGTAATTCATCTACAGGACGAATTTAGTGAAAAATAATATTGAATATTAAAAATGACTAAATATAAAATATTCTTTTTTTTTTTTTTGCGAAATGGAGATTAATATTTAATTTCAGTACTAATAACATCAGTACTGATAGGTAGGTGGCTTTATTGTGTGCTTTTTACCTAGTTTGATACCCCAAAACGCAGGCAGGTATTTCAAATACATGGATTTCCATGCTGTAGTGGAGTCCACAGCATTAATATATGTGTTATAATCTGAGATGACGTCGAAGGGAAATCTCTGCAGATTCATAAATAGGGAGGAGTGCACAGCTTTATAAATACAGAGAAGTTGATATACTTTCCTTGTTATAAGTTCTGTAAATAATGATCAATATGCCTTTTATATAGGAATACAACTTTACATGTTAGTACATAAAAGCGAGCCTGCTCAGTGCTAATGGATGCTAGCAAGCGGAGTCTCCAGCCAACTACAGGTGGAGATAACCCTGCCAGATCCATCCACCTTAATTGGCTAGGATCTTCTTACTCTTACATTAGGTAGATTGCAGCAAGAGGAGTGAGACTTAGTTCCAGTTTGCACTGGGTGCGATGTGGGAAACCCTGCGATTCAGTGCCAGTTCCCGCATCTCACCTAAATCGCACACTGATTCACACTGACATCTGCGAACCGCTGGGGGGGTGTCAATGTAAAGGTTTATAATACCCCGGGATCAAATCGCAGTGCGGTCTGTCAAATAGTGAAAGAATCGGATCGCATAGGTGTGAACATCCATGCGATCCGATTCCAGTGCGGACCAAAAAAAAAGGGTCCTGCCCTATTTTGGTGCGAATGTGATGCGATTACAGCCATACAGTTTGTATTACAGTCTGAATTGGCATCACAAAGATATAGCATGTGATCTGCACTGCAATGTGGTGCGAATCGCATGCAATGTCTGTGATCGCACAAGTGTGAACCAAAGCCTAAATGACAGTGGCAGTGTGTGTGTGTGTTTTCTTAGGGGGGGGGGGTCATAGCCAGGATTTTTTTTTTGTATATTTCCATCACTGGAGAACCCACATTTTCAGGGGTGATTTAATACACCAAAGTCTATCTATAATCAGAAGATGTGATTTAGGCACATTTATCTTTTAATTGTGATCCGCAGTTATTATTATTTTATTATTTCTTCTTCTTTTCTTCTTTTTCTTCTTCTCTTCTTGTCTTTTTTCTTATTTTTAAATGAATATAATTATAATTATAATAAATATAATAATAATAATGCATGACACAAAATAATAAATAAATAAATAATTATTTTTGCCATTATTATTTATTATTATTGTATTATCTATTACTAGTATAGTATTTTAAAAGTTAAATATAATAATAATAATAATAATCACACAAATAATAACAATATCAATAATTATTTTATTGTTATGGGTTATTATTAAAATTTGAACAAATTAAAATTATTATTATTATTATCAATTATTAGTAATGTATTCATTATGTGATTTAGGCACATTTATCCTTTCATTGTGAACAGTTCTGCAGTTATTATTATTGTATTATGTCTTCTTCTTCTTCTCCTTCTTATTATTTTTAAATTAATGTAATCATAATTATAATAAATATAATAATTATGCATGACACAAAATAATAAATAAATTATTATTTTTGTTGCTATTATTTATTATTATTGTATTATCTATTACTAGTATAGTATTTTAAAAATTGAATATAATAATATTACTATTAATAATGGTAATAATAATCACACAAATAATAAATAGCAATAATAATTTTATTGTTATGTAACCCATATTAAAATTATTAAAAATCAAAAATACTAATAATAATAATAATAATAATAACAATCATTAATACAATTATTAATATTAATATGATTTTTTTTTTTTTGATGCTCCATAGTATTCTTTGGCATTGTACAAAGTAACCAGCAGAACAATACATTCATACATTTCATTTGAGGATTACTGCAATTCGGATTGAGTAATATAACTCTGAGCAATGATCCTATACAGTAAATTGTTGGCCTGAAATCTTGACTGCAAATCCTTAAAATTCTTTACCATTTTTAATATTTTTTTATTTTCTTGTTTTAGTTGTTCTGTATTTATACCATTTTCATCTATTTTTCCTCCCAATTGGAGATATCAGATCTCTGTGCTCCCAACGAGGAAAGCTCCAGGGATACGCCAGTGATTCAATGTTTTTGCTGTTGAGCGATTTAACTAGTTTCTGCCCATCATTTCATAACATTAATTTCACTCTGGTGGAAATGAGAATATTGTCAATAAGCAATTGACAGAGATCTGGGGTCCCTTCACCCCTGCCAGTTCCGGTGAGGCGTGGTATTTTATGCAATACTGTGTTGCGTTAAGGCTGCCCCTTCATTTAGAATGGATTGGCAATTCATGGCAATGGTACAAATGTATGAATAAACGCATACAATGCAACCATCAACCCCTCCCCTCATACCAGGGTACTAGGTGTAATCCTAGACTCTGACTTGTCCTTTCAGCCCCAAATCCAATCATTGTCAAAAACTTGTAGACTTCACCTCCGCAACATCTCTAAAATTCGCCCCTTTATAACAACTGAAACCACCAAGCTACTCATTCACTCCCTTGTTATTTCTCGCCTCGACTACTGCAGCTCCCTTCTCATAGACCTACCACTCCATAGGCTATCTCCTCTTCAGTCCATCATGAATGCTGCTGCCAGGCTTATCCACCTTACCAACCGCTCAGTGTCTGCCTCCCCTCTCTGCCAATCCCCACACTGGCTCCCGATTGCCCAGCGAATTAAATTCAAAATACTAACCATAACATACAAAGCCATTCACAACTCTGCCCCGAGCTACATCACCAATCTTGTCTCCAAATATCACCCAAACCGTCCTCTATGCTCCTCTCAAGACCTCCTACTCTCAAGCTCCCTTGTCTCCTCCTCCCATGCTCGTTTCCAGGATTTCTCCAGGGCCTCTCCCATCCTCTGGAACGCTCTACCTCAACCTGTACGGCTATCTCCTTCTCTAGCTGCTTTCAGGCGATCCCTGAAAACTCATCTCTTCAGGGAAGCCTATCACACCTCCAACTAATCTTCCATCAGCTCATTCCCTACTCTTACCTCTTGTAACACCTGCCCCACCCCATTAGATTGTAAGCTCTTCTGAGCAGGGCCCTCTAAATCCTCTTGTATTTTATTGTATTGTATATCTACTGTCTCCCTATAATATTGTAAAGCGGTTCGTAAATTGCTGGTGCTTTAGAAATCCATAATAATAATAATATTTTATCGAGCATGAAACTTGGGAAAGATGTTGAACACGCATACACAGGTAAACGCAGATGCACAGAAGCATTGGCTTTTACAGGAGTATGGTCGTATACAACCATTCACATGTATGGCAGGCTATACACAGCACATGCGGCAACCTGGGTGCGGGAAAACACCTGGAACTTTATGCCCAACATATTTTTAGTCTCTCCCCATCTGTGTGCATGCAGCTTAGTGCTTATCTGAAGCCGCAAACAAACTGTAATACATTATTACCTTAGATGTAGTATATGCATTAGTTTTCTTTTTCCATTTTTTTTTCTTAATTTTTCCTTATTTTTCCTTTATTTTCATGTATTCTGCCAGTAACAAACTAGAGTGACAACGCCTTCCTTGGAGAAGCCATAGTTGTCACCCTAGCACAGAAAGTGTATAAGGCTAGTATAGAGCCATTCTCTTGTTCAGCTTTAATAGATTCTATCCATGCTAAACAGTGTGGAATTCATCAGGCGCTGGCACTGTGATAACAACATTTTCCACCCAGATCCTTTGATTTTTTTAGTTGAGGTCTGTTGAGCCGCATAATGCTGACAGGTTCACCCATGGCTTGAAAATGGGACTGCATATGGCCAGCTTTAGGACTACAGAACACTTCAAAATTGAGTGAAGAGTGGATACAGTATCTGACAAAAGTGAGTACACCCCTCACATTTTTATAAATATTTTATTATATCTTTTCATGTGACAATACTAAAGAAATGACACTTTGCTACAATGTAAAGTAGTGAGTGTACAGCTTGTATAACAGTGTAAATTTGCTGTCCCTTCAAAATAACTCAACACACAGCCATGAATGTCTAAACCGCTGGCTACAAAAGTGAGTACACCCCTAAGTGAAAATGTTGAAATTGAGCCCAACGTGTCAATATTTTGTGTGGCCACCATTATTTTCCAGCACTGCCCTAACCCTCTTTGGCATGGAGTTCACCAGAGCTTCACAGGTTGCAACTGGTGTCCTCTTCCACTCCTCCATGATCACATCATGGAGCTGGTGGATGTTAGAGACCTTGCGCTCCTCCAACTTCTGTTTGAGGATGCCCCACAGATGCTGAATAGGGTTTAGGTCTGGAGACATGCTTGGCCAGTCCATCACCTTTACTCTCAGCTTCTTTAGCAAGGCAGTGGTCGTTTTGGAGGTCTGTTTGGGGTTGTTACGTTGGAATACTGCCCTGCGGCCCAGTCTCTGAAGGGAGGGGATCATGCTCTGCTTCAGTATGTCACAGTACATGTTAACATTCATGGTTCCCTCAATGAACTGTAGCTCCCAAGTACTGGCAGCACTCATGCAGCCAGACCATGGTTGACTGTAGGCAAGACCTGGTTGCCGCCACACATGCTTGACACCGCCTGAACCAAATACGTTTATCTTGGTCTCATCAGACCACAGGACATGGTTCCAGTAATCCATGTCCTTAGTCTGCTTGTCTTCAGCAAACTGTTTGCGGGCTTTCTTGTGCATCATCTTTAGAAGAGGCTTCCTTCTGGAATGACAACCATGCAGACCAATTTGATGCAATATGCGGCATATGGTCTGAGCACTGACAGGCTGACCCCCCCCCACCTCTTCAACCGCTACAGCAATGCTGGCAGCACTCATACGTCTATTTCCCAAAGACAACCTCTGGATATGACGCTGAGCACATGTACTCAACTTCTTTGGTTGACCATGGCGAGGTCTGTTCTGAGTGGAACCTGTCCTGTTAAACCGTTGTATGGTCCTGGCCATCATGCTGCAGCTCAGTTTCAGGGTCTAGGCAATCTTCTTATAGCCTAGGTCAGTGGTGGCGAACCTTGGCACCCCAGATGTTTTGGAACTACATTTCCCATGATGCTCATGCACTCTGCAGTGTAGTTGAGCATCATGGGCAATGTAGTTCCAAAACATCTGGGGTGCCAAGGTTCGCCATCACTGGCCTAGGTCATCTTTATGTAGAGCAAAAATTATTTTATTCAGCTCCACAGAGAATTCTTTGCCATGAGGTGCCATGTTGAACATCCAGTGATCAGTATGAGAGAGTGAGAGCGATAACACCAAATTTAACACGCCTGCTCCACATTCACACCTGAGACCTTGTAACACTAATGAGTCACATGACACTGGGGAGGAAAAATGGCTAATTGGGCCCAATTTGGACATTCTCACTTAGGGGTGTACTCACTTTTGTTGCCAGCGGTTTAGACATTAATGGCTGTGTGTTGAGTTATTTTGAGGGGACAGCAAATTTACACTGTTATACAAGCTGTACACTCACTACTTTACATTGTAGCAGTGTCATTTCTTCAGTGTTGTCACATGAAAATATAGAATAAAATATTTACAAAAATGTGAGGGGTGTACTCACTTTTGTGACATACTGTATCTGTCTATAAAATACAGGCACGATCCCCTGAAAATTGAATAAATCTAGAAATGACCACTCTGCGAAGACGTTGCATGACGAAACTAGTAGGGCGGGACTAGGACGCTGAACACTGCTGCGCATTCTTGATTCGTGCTCATGGCTCGGACGCTGACAGCCGGAGACGAACGAGCACAGGATTCATAATAACAACACACACTGGAACCCTTAGTGTCGGGTTGACACTTGTCAAATGTGAGTTTTATACTTACTTATTAATAAAAGATTGAATGGTTTTTACGCTATGTGGACTCATGGTTCCTCCTAATACATGATACATCCCTACTTGCTCCCATGAGAGTGCCTGTTTTTGTGGGTAACCATATAGAGTGGATTGTGGTCCTTTATGCCGGATATACTACACATATAACAAAGGCAGAGTAGCTGGTTTATAATCTAACCAGCCACTCCATCTGGTGAGTCAGTTGGGGGTGATTGGTGGAAGCAGCACACGCCGTTCATAGAAGATTTATCAGACTGAAATGTATCTGCGTTTTTTTGTACTTTGTTGGACTTTCTTTGGGACTTTCAGGAATATCAATGAACGGATATCACTTTTTTTTTTTTGTGGACTTTTTTAACCACTTCAGCACTGCGTTGCTTTAACTGACAATTACGGGGTCGTGCGACATCGCACCCAAATACAATTGATGTCCTTTTTTTCCCCCACAAATAGAGCTTTCTTTTGGTGGTATTTGATCACATCTGCGGTTTTTAGATTTTGCGCTATAAACAAAAAAAAAGAGCAACAATTTTGAAAAAAAAAAAAACAATATTTTTTACTTTTTGCTATAAAACATTCCCTATAAAAAAATGTATAAAAATCTAATTTTTTTTTTTTTTTTTATCAGTTTAGGCCAATTTGTATTCTACTACATATTTTTGGTAAAAAAAAAAAATCCCAAAAAGCGTATATTAATCGGTTTGCGCAAAAGTTATAGCGTTTACAAACTACGGGATATATTTACGGACTTTTAATTTATTTTTTATTAGTAATGGCAGCGATCAGCAATTTTTATCGGGACTGCGACTTTGCGGCGGACAGATCAGACTCCTAACTGACTTTTGACATTTTTTGGGGACCAGTGACATTAATACAGTAATCAGTGCTAAAAATATGCACTGTTACTGTATAAATGACACTGGCAGGGAAGGAGTTAACACTGGGGTGATCCAGGTGATCCAGGAGTTAAATGTGTTCCCTAGATGTACTTACTAACTGTGTGGGGGGGATGGGTTGGACAGAGGCAGAGAGAGATTAGTGATTCAGCTTAGCTGTATCACACGATCTTTCCCTGCCGCTCTGACAGAAGAGCCGTCTGCTTTGTTTACATAGGCAGACGACTCTTCTGTCATTCTAGTTGAAGATCATGGGAGGCCGGCAGCAATCGAGCCAGCTTCTCGCGCGGTCTGGCTCCCGCTGTGTCCAATCACAGCGGGAGCGAGGCTCTGGCGACGCGGGCGCGCCGCCGAATCCATATGTACATAATCACGTAGATCTACGTGATTATGCGCAGCCGAGCTGCCCTGCCGCAGTAAATCTGGCATGTTTGTTATTTAAAAAAAGAAAACATCTGCATTTAATATCACTGGAAGCCAGGTCAGAGTTATATTACTATATCCAAATTACAATTATCGCCAAATGAAATTTATGAATGTATTGTTATGCTGGTTTTACATTACTCTGCCAGAAAGAGATAATGGAGCATTAGTATAAATTAGGGATAGACCGATATGGTTTTTTCAGGGCCGATACCGATACTTTGGTCACAACGTATCGGTTTTTTAGACGATATTTTGTACATTTAAAGTTTTGAAAAATAAAGACAATTTTTGACACAAATCTGGTACTGAAAATGTTAATTTTTGTTTAATGCTTAATGGCTGGCTTGCTGGCACCCTGTGGTGGTTGGCTGGCTGGCACCCTGTGGTGGGTGGGTGGCTTGCACAGGGCCTGTGGGTGGCTGGCTGGTACAAGGCCTGTGGGTGGCTGGCTGTTTGGCACCCTGTGGTGGGTGGCTGGCTGGCACCTTGTGGTAGGTAGGTGGCTGGCACAGGGGCTGTGGGTGACTGGCTGGTACAGTGCCTGTAGGTGGCTGGCTGGTACAGGGCCTGTGGGTGGCTGGCTGTCTGGCACCCTGTCTGTGGGTGGCTGGCTGTCTGGCACCCTGTGGTGGGTGGGTGGCTGGTACAGGGCCTGTGGGTGGCTGGCTGGTACAGGGCCTGTGGGTGGCTGGCTGTCTGGCACCCTGTCTGTGGGTGGCTGGCTGTCTGGCACCCTGTGGTGGGTGGGTGGGTGGCTGGCACAGGGGCTGTGGGTGGCTGGCTGGTACAGGGCCTGTGGGTGGTTGGCTGGCTGGTAGTGCCTGTGGCTGGCTGGCTGGTACAGGGCCTGTGGGTGGCTGGTTTGCTGGTACAGGGCCTGTGGATGTGGGTGGCTGGCTCGCACAGGGCTGCTGTGGGTGGGTGTATGGCTGTGAAACACTCCCGCAAGACTCCAGATGAGGCTGTCCAAGGCGAGGGAGGCGGCCTAAGAAGGCAGAATGATGTCACAAAAATATTGGCCAGTTCCAGGGCCGAGACCGATATATCAGGGAAAGTGCATATTGGCCACCGATATATCGGCCTTGCCGATAATCAGTCTATCCCTAGTATAAATTATTATTATTATTATTATTATATAAATAATAAATAAATAGAAACCAATACATTATTATTATTATTATTATTATTATTATTATTATCATCAACAACAACCAATACATTATTATTATCATCATCATCATTATCATCATTAACAACAACCAATGTATTATTATTATTATTAACAACAACAAACAAAACAAACAATACATTATAATTACTATTAACAACAACCAATTCATTTATTATTATTATTATTATTATTATTATTATAATTATTCACATTATTATTATTATTAACAGCAACCAGGGTGGATAAAAATTGATGATAAAAAAAAAAATCAGATTTTTTTAAATTAAATCTGATTTGTTTGATTTTTATCAAATGTATTTAATTAAAATGCTTTTGGAGTAAAAATCTATCTAAAAATAGTTTTCTATTTAAAATATATTAATAATGTAGCTTATGAGGCTTAGTTATGTAGCGTGAGGCTGTATATTCTAAAATATTTATATTTTTGGTAAATTCATTCAATGAATCCAAGCTCTGCAAGCTGAGATAACATGCACCGCATTGATGCAATTACCTATTTGCCGACCGCCCCGCCGTAATAATACTACGTGGCTTCGTGCACATGGTTTCGGCAGTGTTTAGACACAGCGGGAGGGGGGCCACGGGAGGAGTGGCGATTGACGCTGCCCTCTCGCGATCGTCCGAGAAACCGAGAGAAGATCCGCCTGCTTATGTAAACAAAGCAGGCAGATCTTCTGTCAGACAGGCAGGGAGAGATCAGGAGTTTCAGCTAGGCTTAAACTGCGATCTCTCTGTGCCTGTAACAAAACCATCCCCCCACACAGTGAGCAAGCACTTTAGGCATACATTTAACCCCTTTTGATCACCAACAGTATTAACCCCTTCCCTGCCAGTGTCATTTATACAGTAACAGTGCATAATATTTAGCACTGATTACTGTATTAGTGTCACTGGTCCCCAAAAAGTATCAAAAATGTCAGTTAGGGGTCCGATCTGTCCGCCGCAATGTCGCAGTCCCGCTAAAAATCGCTGATCGCCGCCATTACTAATAAAAAAATATAAATAAATAAAAAGTCCTAAAATCTATCCCGTTGTTTGTAAACACTATAACTTTTGCACAAACCAATTAAAATAAGCTTTTTGGGGTTTTTTTTTTACCAAAAATATGTAGCAGAATACAAATTGGCCTAAACTGATAAAAAAAATAAAATTTTTATCATTTTTTTATTGGGAATGTTTTATAGCAGAAAGTAAAATATATGGCGTTTTTTTCAAAATTGTCGCTCTTTATATGTTTATAGCGCAAAGTCTAAAAACCGCAGAGGTGATCAAATACCACCAAAAGAAAGCTCTATTTGTGGGGAAAAAAGGACATCAATTGTATTTGGGTACAGCGTCACATGACCGCGCAATTTTCCGTCAAAGTAACGCAGTGCCAAATAGCAAAAAATGGCCTGGTCATTAAGGGGGTAAAACCTTCCGGGGCTGAAGTGGTTACACAATATCACACTAACTACCAGCAAGAATGAGTCTTTATATTTAAAGAGTACCTGTCATTTCAGATCCATCATGGCAACCTTGTTGTGTCCCTGCCGCATCACCAGCCGTCCCATTAAAGTGAATAGGACTGTCAGTGAGTCAACAGTGGGTCAGAGAAGGAGCCACTGCAGAACAGAGATGACAGTTGCTCTTTAACCACTTTCATACAGAGCAGTTACACCCCTTTCTGCCCAGACCAATTTTCAGCTTTCAGCGCTCTCACACTTTGAATGATAATTACTCAGTCATGAAACACTGTACCCAAATTTTTTATCATTTTTTTTCACACAAATAGAGCTTTTTTTTGGTAGTATTTAATCACCACTGGTTTTTTATTTTTTGCGTTATAAGTGAAAAAACGAGCGAAAATTTTGAAAAAATCATTTATGTTTTACTTTCTATTATAACATTTTGCAAATAAGTAATTTTTTTTCATAAATTTGGGCCAAAATTTATACTGCTACATATCTTCGGTAAAAATTACATAATTTAGTGGATATTATTTAGTTTGTGTGAAAGTTATAGAGTCTACAAGCTATGGTGCCAATCATTGAAAATTGATCACACATGATGTACTGACGACCTATCTCATTTCTTGAGGCCCTGAAATGTCAGGACAGTAAAAATACTCCCCAAATGACCCCTTTTTGGAAAGTAGACATTCCGGGGTATTTAGTAAGAGGCATAGTGAGTTTTTTGAAGTTGTAATTTTTTCCCACAATTCTTTGGAAAATTAGGAATCTTTTTTTTTTACACAAAAGTGTCATAAAAACAAATTATTTCTCACACACAGTATATGCATACTTGCAATTACACCCCAAAATACATCCTGCTACTCCTCCTGAGTATGGTGATACCACATGTGTGAGACTTTTACACAGCCTGGCCACATACAGAGGCCCAACATCCAAAGAGCACCGTCAGGTGTTCTAGGAGCATAAATTACACATATAATTTCCTAACGACCTATCACACTTTTGAAGACCCTGGAGCACCAGGACAATGGAATTACCCACAAAATGACCCCAATTTGGAAAGCAAACACCCTAACGTATATTCTATGAGGCATAATGAGCCTTTGAACATGTCACTTTTTTCCACAAGTTTTTGGAAAATGTGGAAAGAAAATGAAAACGCATTTTTTTTTTACACAAAGTTGTCAATTTTTAGGATATTTCTAACACATAGCATGTACATAGCAAAAATGACACCCCAAAATACATTCTGCTACTCTTCTTGAGTATGGCGATACCACATATGTGGGACTTTGTCACAGCATAGCCACATACAGAGGTCCAACATGCAAGAAGCACGTCAGGTGTTCTAGGAACATAAATTACACATATCATTTCATTACAACCAATCACACTTTTGAAGGCCCTGCCACCAGCAGGCAGATAGGTACTCAGGTACTCTGATGGGCTGCAGACAGGTACTCGGGTACACTGATCGGCTTCAGAAAGGTACTTGGGTTTTCTGATGGGCTTCAGAAAGGTACTCGGGTATTCTGATGGGCTAGAGACAGGTACTCAGGTACTCTGATGGGCTGCAGATAGGTAATCAGGCACTCTGGGCTGGAGACAGGTACTCGGGCACTCTGGGCTGGAGACAGGTACTCGCGTACTCTAATGGGCTGCACAGAGGTATTCGTGTACTCTGATGGTTTGGAGACGGGTACCTGGATACTTTGATGGGCAGGAGACAGGTACTCAGGTACTCTATTGGGCTGCAGATAGGTACTCAGATACCCTGATGGGCTGGAGACAGGTAATCTGAAGGGATGGAGACAGGTACTCGGCTACTCTGATGACAGATACTCGGCTACTCTGATGGGCTGGTGACAGGTACCTGGGTACTCTGATGGGCTGGTGACAGGTACTTGGGTATGCTGATGACATGTTCTCAGGTACTCTGATGGGCTGCAGAGAGGTACTTGGGTATTCTGATGGACTGGAGACAGGTACTCGGGTACTCTGGGCTGGAGACAGGTACTCAAGTACTCTGATGGACTGGAGACAGGTACTCGGGTACTCCGATGACAGGTACTCGGTTACTCAGATGACAGGGAATCGGGTACTCCGATGACAGGTACTCGGTTACTCAGATGACAGGGAATCGGGTACTCCGATGACAGGTACTAAGAGTACCCGAGTACCTGTACCTCTCATCAGAGTACCTGATGGGTTTGTGACAGGTACTTTGATGGTGACAGGTCCTCTTTATTGGGGGGGCAATCAGTGTGTTTGCTGTGCACTCTAATCGGTAACTAGCTGTTACCGCAATCTCCTCCTCACACAGGATCAGTGTGTGAGGAGGAGAACATGGTAACAGCTAGTTACCGTGGTTTCTGTTCACATTTTGAGACCGGCTGTGATTGGACACAGCCGGTCACGTGGTAAAGAGTCACTTTCATTGGTTCTTTGCCCTGATCAGGGATGGACCGTGTCAGAGCCAATCGCCGCTCTGCGTGCCCCTGGGGGCGCACACGAGCGGTGTGCACGAGGACAGTGCATGTAGCCGGCTGTGACTGGACACAGCTGGTCACATGGTAAAGACCATTTTTTTAATGGCTCTTTACACCGATCGAGGATGAGCTGTGTCCCGACGGACACGCCGCATCCCTGATCACCGCTCTGCTCTGGACAGGAGAACAGCGGGAATGGGTGGACGTCATATGACGCCCATCCGGATCGAAGGGGTGTTCCTGCCGGCGTCATTTTACAATGCGCCAGTAGGCAAGTGGTAAAAACAATGATTTAAATAGAGTTGATTTCAATCAAGCCTTTTTACTACTGATTTAAATCATAATTTAACTTGTGATTAAGTGCCGGTTCACACATATGCAATGCAAGAACCCTGCGAATCCCCTGCGGGTTCCCGCATCACACTCAACTGGCAGGCAGTTCACACTGCCATATGCGAATAGCTGGGGGGTGTCAACGCAAAGTTATCCACACCCCCAGATCAGTTCACATATCACAGTGCGAACTGTCAGTTCGGACATGAATCGGATCGCAACACCTATGCAATCAAATTCTGGTGCGGGCCAAAAAAAGGGTCCTGTGTGACTTTGATCTGAATACGATGCAAATTCAGCCATACAATCTGTATGACTGAATTCGCATCGTGCAGACATCGCATGTGATTTGCAGAGCAGTGCGTACATCGCATATATGTGAACCGGTGTTCTAAAATTTCCTCGGACCCATGAAAAAATCAGACCTCGTCATTTCCGGTGGTCCTACGTCATGAAACAGCTGATGCAGTCTCAAGTGCGCATGCGCACAAGACATTATCTTGGTTTGGTAAAATTATTACACATAGCGGGCAGCTGACTGACAGAAGGCGGGGCTGAAGTGGGACGGAAGACACCGCCGCGTCATCTGCAGAGCTGAATAGAGGAGGCGGGACGGAGGTGCGGCCGTAATAGGTGCAGGGCTTAAGCGACTCCTTCTGTTTTATTATCTTTACTAATTATCGTATTATTCATCCTTAGGATTTAATAATATTTAGTATTTCTATAATACAAAATAAGAAATACTAAATGTAATGAAATCCTAAGGATAAATAATACGATAATTACTAAAGATAATAAAACAGAAGGAGTCGCTTAAGCCCTGCACCTATTACGGCCGCACCTCCGTCCCGCCTCCTCTATTCAGCTCTGCAGATGTGCCTCCGTCCCTGTAATGTTTCAGTGAAGCGGCGGTGTCCTCCGTCGCACCTCAGCCCCGCCTCCTCTCAATCAGCTGTCCGCTCTCTGTTATAATTTTGCCAAACCTCGAAAAATTTCTTCTGCGCATGCGCACGGACGACTCCCATCAGCTGTTTTGTGATGCTCTGTCCACTGGAAGTGACGAGGTCCGATTTTTTCACGGGTCCGACAAAATTTTACAACACCGGCACTCAAACCGACTTGATTTAAATTAAATCCATCCTGACAGCAACAACAACAACCAATAAATTATTATTTTTAACAATAATAGTATTAACAATAATATTATTAATAATAATAATGATAATACTACTACTACTAATAATAATAATAATAATAATAATAATAATTAATATTAATAGTAACAATAATAATATTAACAATAACAATAATAACAACAAAAATATTATTAACAATAATAGTATTAATAATAATAATAATAATAATAATAATATTAATAATAATAATAATAATAATAATATTAACAATAACAATAATAACAACAAAAATATTATTAACAATAATAGTATTAATAATAATAATATTATTATTTACAATAACTACAGAACTGAACTGTTCACAATTGATTTTCCAACATGCTGTATTTGGGATGTTGTATCAGGAACTCGGCTGATATAATATTAGCTATATCTCTTCTTTCCCACAATGTTTAGGATATTCCTGTAAGGAAGAGCTACAAAAACTGCATTTCTGAACACAATTTAGCACGTGACGGAGCCGTAGAGAAGTCGGGGAACTCGCTTACAATGACCTGTTTCCTGCAGGAAATTCATTAACTATTAACAGCTTGAGTAAACCTCAGCCCCCATTGAATATTTTGTCCACTATATGATTTTGAAAAAACTTTTTTTAGATATTTTCTAAAAGGGAATTTCCCACCAAGGACACAGCGCAGCTCACAGCTTACATTAATTCAAGTTTTAGCTCAATCTGTTGGTTTTTGGATATAAATGAGTCATAGATCACAGTCTCATTGTACATACGATTTAGAACAGAAAAAACTTCAGTAAAACAAAGTAAAGAAAATGGCCCACGGGCCATAGTTTGGAGACCCCTGCTTTAAAGCAGAACACCAGGCAGCTCTTTTTTTTACCATGCAGTGGGCTGTACCTGCACTGCATGGGTTAACTGCTCATTTTGGTCTAGAGCAGGGTTGTCAAACTCCATTTCATCGCGGGCCACATCATCATTATGATCACCCTCAGAGGGCCAGTTTTATCTGTAGCCCACCAATCAGAAGTCAAGTGTCCCCCACCCTCACTTACATCACAGTGCATCCCCCTTACCATGTGCTGCTGCTGGGAAGAAGCTAGAGGCGGAGCTGGGAAGCAGAAGCTGCAGGGTCTGGAGGTGGACCTGAGGAGGGCTAGAGTCTGCTGAATCCTGAGACCAGTGGAGGAGGAGACTAGGGGGTGCTGCGGCTGCACAGAGAGGTGCAAGA
>NC_138769.1:41243621-41401121 GCF_965119305.1 Pelophylax lessonae
TGGCCCCTTCCATCACCCTTTGATGCAGTGCCACGACTCATTTTCAATGCCCTGGCTGAGGGAAGGAGGTTCTCACCCAAGATTTAACGGTACATGGCCCCGTCCATCATCCCCTTGATGCAGTGAAATTGTCCTGTACCCTTAGCAGAAAAACACTCTAAAAGCATAATGTTTTCACCTCCATGTTTGAGGTCATAGTTCCACCTCCATGTTAGAGGTTGGGGTCATAGGCAGCAGTCATCCTCCTCCAAACACGGCGAGTTAAGTTGATGCCAAAGAGCTCGATTTTGGCCTCATCTGACCACAAATCTTTCACCCAGTTCTCCTCTAAATCATTCAGTGGTTCATTAGCAAACTTCAGACAGGCCTGTGCATGTGCCTAAACAGGGGAACCTTGCGGGTGCTGCAGGATTTCAGTTATTCATGGTGTAGTGTGTCACATATTATTTTATTGGTGACTATGGTCCCGGCTGCCGTGAGATCATTGACAAGATTCTCCCATGTAGTTCTGAGCTGATTCCTCACCGAACTCCTTATCATTGAAACTCCACGAGGTGAGATCTTGCATGGAGCTCCACACCGAGGGAGATTGACAGTTATTTTTTGTTTCTTCCATTTGGGAATAATTGCACCAACTGTTGTCACCCTCTCACCAAGCTTCTCACCAAGCTGCTTTGTGATGGTCATTCCAGCCTTGTGTAGGTCTACAATCTTGTCCCTGACCTCCTTGGATGGCTCTTTTGGTCTTGGCCATAGTGGAGAGATAAGAATATGATTGATTGCTTCTGTGGACAGTTGTCTTTTATACAGGTAACAAGCTGAGATTAGGAATTCCCTTTAAGCGAGTGCTCCTAATCTCAGCTTGTTACCTGTCTAGAAGACACCTGGGAGCCAGAAATCTTGCTAATTGATAGGGAATCAAATACTTATTTCACTCATTAACCACTTGCCGACCAGCCACCATAATTTTACTGCGGCAGATCGGCTCTGTCCTGCGAAACGACGTAGCTGTACGTCGCTTTATGAGACAGCTAGTGGGGGCGTGCGCATGTACCAGTTGGCCACGGGGAGCCAATCAGTGGGTCCAGCTGACGTGTTTTCCACCCAGCACCCGCGATTGCTCCCCATAACCCCCCCTTAGGTTTCTGGCACATTAGCAGCATTGATGAGCTCAGTGTGTTTGGACATGAATCTGAACCCACCTGAGCTTTCTGACCAGGGAGTTGTCAAAGCTAAAAACCAATCATAGGCCATGGAGGCATTCGGTGTCTTTTGCATATGTGCAGCTGTAGGACGGGGAATAATTCTGCCACTGGTAATTGGCTGACAAGTTTGAATTTTTCATTTTTTTTTTTTTTTTTATATCTGCAGTGCTTTTTAAAGGAATAAAACGTGCCATGTATTATCGAAATGTACTGAATAGGTTTTGGTTTTTTTTGCCCTGACATACAATTTAAACAGGGACTTTAGTCCCCTTTCATGCAGCTCCCCGAGACCCCCCCCCCCCTCCTACCTCCACTTTAGTATTTATGGTGCATGCAAGTCCTGAAGAGCTCTGTCCAGCACGTGCAGGGAGTTTTCTATGCATGTGCAAACACCACAGCCCGAAGCCGTCTTGTATATTGGCACATGTCCAGAAACTGGAAGAGGGGATTGGAGACGCGAGTGCCCTCCTTGCCTAGGCGAGAAATATGGAAGTATTGTTTGCAGCAAAAAAAAAAAAAATACAAAAATTATAAAAATAAATAAGAGAGGAGGGGGAGAGAAAGCAATGCAAAATAAATAGTTTTAGGGTAAAGGTCCGCTTTAACCAACAAAATATTGGCCTCCAGTGCTGCATCTTAAGGTTTTGAGGACATTCTAGGTGTCTGCAAATATTTCACCCAAACTGCCTGTATTTATGTACATCAGCTGATAATTTAGTTAAGAAGAAGACCTTTGTACATTTTGAAGTGTCTAGGACAACATTGTTTGCTTATTTTATGTTCTTTTTTCTTCCCATGAGGAATTTATGTCTATTTGCTCATGGGATGGTGGTTGTAGCTGTTTGCAGACCTTGGATATGGCTCATCTACCGATCTGGATGGAAATTTAAAAGGGGGAAGGATTGTCTTCCTGGACACTGCTGCATTCTGTATGTAGGAATGCATGATTTTAGAGTACTGTTTTTTTTTTTTTTTTTTGTTTTTTTTTAAATCATCCCTGTGTTAGCCACAAATTATGGATTAAAAATCAGCATATGCTGCATCTGACAAAGCAATGGTACTTACTGTACCCTCCTGATTCAGCAAGTGTCCATTCTGAGTGCGGGCATCAGGGAGTCTCTTCCGGAATTAGGTGGCTACCCAGCAAGCACCTCTTGATCTCGTGCATGGGCAGTGGTGGGAATTTATCATAGCCCCCTATTATATATATATATATATATACACACAGTGTTGGGGGTAATATATATATATATATATATATATATACACACAGTGTTGGGGGTAACTAGTTAAAAAGTAACAGATTACAGTAACTACATTACTTTTTTTGGTAACTAAGTAAAGTAACTAGTTACAATACTAATATTGGTAACTACACTACTTTACTAGGCTATAGGAACGCGCTTTCCTGCGTTACCCAAGCCGTGCAATACAATCGTTATTTCGAAGAATAGAGAGGGATGAAGTTTATGACTTTTTGTTGCACTTTATGTTTTATTCTGTTTTTTCAGGTTTTGTTCTCATGTTTCCCAAAGCCTGTGTTTATATACAATAAACTATATGCAGAAAGAGTGTCATGTATCTTCTTCTACACGGTCAATTAAGAAAGAGGAAAGTAAAGTAATAAGTAGTGAAGTTACTTTTCAAATGCAGTAACTAGTAAAGTAATCTCATTACAATTTACAGAAGTAACTAGTTAAATTTTTTGAGTAACTACCCCAACACTGTATGTATATGTATATATATATATATATATATATATATATATATATATATATATATATATATGTATATTGCAGGTTGCTGTAACAATGGCGCCTACCTTTTGTCTAGCATTGTCATTTCCGGTATAGAAACAAAGCGATGCTAGCAGCGGAGGATGCCCATTGACTCCTGGGATTGATTACACTGGTATCCCAGGAGCCAATACAAAAAAGGATATGATGTACCTCGCTGGGGCGAGGACAGATGGAAGTGGAGCGCTTTCAACCAAAAAAGGGTACTTTATGTTAAATTAAAAAGACCCTATCCAAAAAGGAATAGCGAAGCGATTGGCAACAAATGCAAACATGCATGCAAATTAGGGTGGAGATCCGCTTTAAAGTGAATCAAAAAGGGAAGATATATATGCTGGTTATATCAAACCTATTCAAATGGGGTAATTTTTATCTTTTTTTTGTTTTTTGGAACTCCTGAAAATTAGCAGTGCATTTCGTAGTATGTGAGTGTGCCTAGGCTCTCCTGTGTCTACAGCCTCCTAGCTGTATACAAGCAATGTGAGATCTAACTGCTAGACTGAGGAGATTTGGAGATGTCCTACTATGTTGATCACTGTTCTCCTTGCTGGAGGCTCTGACATGAGGAAGCAAAGCCCTGCCTCTACCAAGATGGCCGCCTCTACATAGAGACACAGAGCAGAACAAGTCAGTAATGGGGAAAGATGAGCTACAGGGAGACCACAGGCAATACCGGTGTCAAATCCTTTGCCCCCTGCCTACCTTTTTTGTCACAGCTTCCAGAGTATAGGTTCTCCTACAAAAGAACTCTGCATAATATGTTGTACATTTTTACTACTCTGAATTGTCGAATTTTATCCCGTTTAATGAACAGGCACACTTGTGCCAGTAGGGTATTAAATTGGTTGTAAACTCCGCTTTGCAACTTTAATCTACAGGAAGCTTATAATAAAGCTGAAATTAATATCTCCTTAAAGTGATCCATCATTTAGGAGAGATTCACTGCTTTTTCAGCTGTTGAGGTCACCAGTCCGTGCCCCCTGCTTTCTGAAGGGACGACATACTGAGTATGCTTCCGTGTTCATGCATGGGAGTGATGTCATTGCAGCTCGGCCATTCAGACAGTCGGAGTCGGTGAACTTGAAAGAAAGATGGGTGAAGATGGAAGCCCCATCAGTGAAGAGAGCGAACCACTGGAGGGCTCCGTTTTCAGGCGAATCTTTCATAATGTTTTAGTAAGCGATGCATACTATCGCATGCCATTACCTTGTCTGAAGCAGAGAATTTTTTTATTTCATGGATTTACTACCACTTTAAATGGAAACTTGGGACCTGCATAGTCATCAGATCACTTTTTTTATGCAGTGCCTGGGGCAACACCATGACTTAGCACAGGGCTCGACAATCCCCGGGCGCCAGGTCGCATTTGCGACTAGAATTAGCGACCTGGCGCCTGGGGGTGCCCTGCAGAAGGTGTCCTGTCATTTTTGCCCGGACTTCCGCGCACGGAGTGCACGGACTTCCGGGCCGTCCGAAAATCGAGGCCCCGGCTTTTCGGCCTACTTGAGATGACAGGCTTCCAATGGGGAACTGGCGCCCTCTTGTGGAGGCCGGGAGTAATGACTGTTTCCACTGCCTTTTTGTTCTCAATTCATTCATTACCATCTCCCTGTCCAGTTAGTTACCTTTGACAGGGAGTGTGGTTATTATTATTTATTTAATTTATTTTTTAAATGTAAAAAAAAATAATATATTTTTTTCTTTTTTTTTAATTATTAAAAAAATAAAAAAAAATTCTTTTTTTTCCAATTATTAAAAAAAAATATATATATATAAATATATATCTATATATATATATATATATATATATATATATATCTCTATATATCTCTCTCTCTATATATATATATATATCTCTCCTTTTTTTTTTTTCTCGTCGCCATGCCACAGCCGAAGGCCCCTTTCACACAGGCTGTCTGATCAGGTCCGCCTGTCAGTTTTTCAGGCAGACCTGATCGGACCCTTGATTCTCCTCTATGGAGCAGTAATCTGCCGCCATCTGATCCTGTCCACCAAAAGCAGACGGATGGATCGGATCAGATGGCATCGGATGGAAAGAGACAGACAGTCTGTTTTCATCCAATTGTGCTATAGAGGAGAGTGGGGTTCTAGTCGTATTTATGTGTAAATTTAGTATCCGTTTTATTAAATAAAGCTTGGTTGTTAGTTTAAAAAAACAAAAAACTGGCTCCTAACTTTTTTAGCTGGCTCCTAGATTTCAGGAAAATTTGTCAAGCCCTGACTTAGCAGATAGCATTTCTGCCTTACAGCACTGGGGTCCTCTGTTTGAATCCCAACAAGGACATTACCTGCAGAAGTCCTGTCCTGTGCTTGCATGGATTTGCTCCCATAACTCAAAATGATAGGTTAATGAGCTCCTAACAGCATGTCTAAATTGGCCCCAATGTGTGTATGAATATATATTAGATAGGGACCTTGGATTGTAACCTCCTTGAGGGCATGGACATATTATAGACACAAACCATGTAGTTAAAATGGCTTCGAAATTGGCAAAAAAGGAAAGAAGGGGTGTCGTGGGACTTTAACGGTGCATGTTTTCCATTTAGATACCAAAACTAAACAGGACACCTAATTTTAAAAGGAACATTTTGATGCTAAATTTTGTCTGTTATACTATGTGTTCTTTTAATATAGTTATTTAATAAAATTGGAAAACCTTTTTCCTTTTAAAATTTATGTGTCCTGTTTAGTTTTGGTATCTAAATGGAAAACATGCACCGTTAAAGTCCCACGACACACCCCTTGTTTCCTCTAAAAAAAAAAATGAATATTGTTTGGATTTTTCCTTTGCTGGATAAATGTTTTTTTATTGATTTAAAATGGAAAATACTGCATTTAGCTACTACATGGAGCTAAATATCATAGAAAAATCCTGATTGCTCTATCTGCTGACCAAATGCAGTATTTTCCTTTTTAAATCAATGAAAAAGTGTTCATCTGGCACAGAAAATAGCCTAATATCATTATTATTATTTTTATTTTTTTTTTTTATTTTTTTGCCCTATGCACACAGAACGAATGTACATACACTATAATTGGCTACATTTCTATATAATTTTTTTTAAATCTTTTTTTTATTTTATTTATTTGTTTGTATTTTAACAGTGAACTTTTTGTTCTTTTTACAGCTCTCTGAATTTCTCAGGAATACATCTCCTCCGATGCTTCATAGCTCATGTAACAGGAACCCTGCCTGAAATCAGATGACCACCGCTCTCCACAATCATGTGAAGGTCCTGTGCTGTAACCCTCAAAGCCCTTTACTAAAGACATGGTCCATACATTTTTTTTTTTTTTTTTTTTTATGGACCTCCTAAGTGGGCACAAAAGTGTGGGTCTACAAGACTAATGTAATTGGACAAAGTATTATGGAGGGGATGTTGGAGTAAGCTGGAGCGAAGAGACCCTCATCATATTATAACAAATGAAAGGTCAACATGTGTTCCATTTCAAAATATGGCACTGCTCAAACTGGGATCAGATTCTTGGATGTTGAATTCTGGAGTTGGCTTCTTCCTTCATGGATTTCTATCCAACGGATGTAGTTAAACAAATTGCTTACATCAATTAATCTATAGAATGTTTGAATGCTACAGACAATTGTAGAATGACCAGTGCTTACCTCCATGTTATCTTTACCAAGATAACACCGGTATTATGACAGCAGCACAGTTCGTTGTCCACTTGTAGAAACGGTGGCTGGCAAAAAAGTGGACCTTCTCTTTGCCATGTAAGATTTTGCAGCTCAGATGGCCGCACAGACACAGATTCTGATGATCACAGAGAAAAAGATTCTTCTCCTGCGCTAATGAGACCTTTCTCTCTGTTTACTGTTATGAGGTCCAGCAGATGCACCTACTACACACAAATTGCCAGCAAGGTCTATAGGAAAAACCTAAAAAAAAAAAAAAAAATCCAATACGCTTCCACTTTCCCTGATGTACACATGCATGTCGCAAAGCTTGTAGTCTGTGTCGTTCCGATCCATCCTTGCTAGCAATGACTGCTGTCTAATCCTCCAGATTGAGAGACTGAGTATGTCCATAATTTTGTATCCTCGAGCTCAGTCTTCTTAGACTGCAGCCACATAGCAAGGATGGATGGATCAGAATGACACAAGGATGGATGGATCAGAATGACACAGACTACGTTGTGTACATTGGGAAAATGTTAGTGTGTTGGATTTTTTTTTTTTTTTATGTTGTGTCCTTAACCACTTTACCACCGGAGGATTTTCCTGCTAAAAGACCAGGGGTTATTTTGCGATTTTTTACTGCGTGACTTTAACGGACAATCGCGCGGTCGTGCGACGCTGTACCTAAATAAATTTCACGTCCTTTTTTTTCCCACAAACAGAGCTTTCTTTTGGTGGTATTTGATCACCTGTGCGATTTTTTGATCACGCGCTATAAACAAAAAAAAGAGCGTAATTTTTGCAAAAACAACAATATTTTTCACTTTTTTTTATATGAAATTCCCCCCAAAAAAAATGTAAAAATCAAAATTTTTTAAAATTTTCGGCCAATTTGTTTTACGCTACCTATGTTTGGTAAAAAAAATCGCAAAAAGCGTATTTTGATTGGTTTGCGCAAAAGTTATCGCGTTTACTAACAAAGGGAAAGATTTTTGTCATTTTTGGTGTTTTTTTTTTTTAACGAGTAATGGCGGCGATCTGCGATTTTTTTGCGGTACTGCGACATTGCGGCGGACAGATCGGACCCTTGACTGACATTTTTGACACTTTTGGGGGTACCAGTGACATTACTGCAGTAATCAGTGCTATATATATGCACTGTTACTGCAAAAATGACACTGGCAGGGAAGGGGTTAACAGTATTGGACAGGGAGGGGTTAAGTGTGTCCCTAACTGTGCAGGGACAGGTCTACTAGTGTAAAAACAAAGATCAACAGTTCTACATAGTAGAACTGTTTGATCTTCACTTTTACACAGAGAGAACTGACAGGCGGCTTGTTTACACAAGCCGCTCTGTCTTTCTCCTGCTGTACCGGCGATCGTAGTGTGACCGGCGGACATCGGGTCCGCCAGTCACACTCCCGCACTCCTCCGTGAACGAGCCGAGGCGGGCGTGCGCCCGCCCGCTATTGGCTCTGGAAGGAGTGACAGGCGAGCGACGTAGACCTACGTCACTCTGCCTGGCCGGGGCCGACTGCCGCAGTAAATATACTGTGCGCAGTCGGCAAGCGGTTAATTAAAGATTTATACAATAGAGGTAAAATGCCAGCGCTCAAAATATCCACAGATGTGGCTAAATGCAAATAATGTCTGTAGTAATGTGCATAGCAGGCTCGGGTGGATAGAAAGTGGTCAACCACTCGGGCAAAGGCTCTTCTCTAAGTGTAGCAGTATATATATATAATATACACACAAGAGGCAACTATACAGCCACCGATAATGAGGTACCTTTAGTGCCAGAGTTGTACGATAGCTTTTTTTTTTTTTTTTTAGTACATATGGCTGCTCTGAATCTACAGACTTAGATCTAGATTTGGATTTTTACAGATTAACCCAACATTTACCTATATTGCCCCCGATAAAACATACTTCACTTCAGCCTAGCCTATGTCTGTGTTTAATCCCTCTCATTCCAAGGGACCATATCTTGAGGCGTGCTATAGAGTGGTATTTTTTTTTTATTTAAAAAAAATTATGTCAACACTCCTCTGATTCCAATATATATATATATATATATATATAAATATCATAATTTAAGCCCAGGAGAAATGTTATCCTTGAAATAATTTTACCAACAATTCCTCATTAGTGATTAAACCAGCGGACAAGGGTGGTGGTATTGTGATCGCTCTGACTATGTGGCAGGGGCTAGCAGACTTCTCTGACTTAGCCACCTATCAAAAACTTGGTAAAGATCCCCTTCCGTCTTTCAAAATAGAGGCTGAATCACTCATTCAATCCGCTATTCAGAATGAAGTGATCAACAAAAGAGAAGCATCCTTTCTGAGAAACAAATATTACAATACACCCCATTTCTATCATTTGCCGAAAGTCCATAAAAACTCACAATAGCCTCCAGGCCGCCCCATTGTTGCATCCATGGGTAGTATCACCAGTGGCTTCTCACTATCTATTGACACTTTCTTGCAACCACTAGCTCAAAACCTTCAATCCTACATCCGAAACTCCATACATCTCCTTAAACTTTTAGCTCCATACTCTTGGGAAGATGGCTATCTCTGGATGTAAATTCCCTTTTATACATCTATACCCCATGATGTAGGCATTATTGCCACACAACATTTTTTATTTCAGGATCATTTGCTTCACCCAAACAAGCAGCCTTTATCCTAGACTCCACTCGATTTTGTCTCACACACATATACTTCCAATGTGATGGCGACTTCTTTTTACAAATCAGTGGCAACGGCCATGGGTGCAAATTTAGCACCCTCCTATGCCAATCTAACTATGGGATACTGGGAAGATCTCTTCATTTGGAAAATAATCCCTTTGCACAGCACTTGGTATTTTTTGGTAGATATATTGATGACATCTTGGTCATTTGGGATGGTCCCTCCACCCAAATGGATGACTTTTTAGCACACTGTAATAACCATCACATGGACCTCTCCTTTACATCTGTTTCTGATAAAGACACCCTAGCATTTTTGGATCTAGAATTAGGTCATGAAGATAAACATATCTTTGCCTGCAACTATACTAAACCCACTGCTGGCAACTCGTATCTGCATTTTAAGAGTTGCCATCATCCTTCTTGGGTTAACAACATACCCAAGGGTAAATTCTGCCGTCTGACAGAATTTTACCAGGGATCCGGATTACATTACTAACTAACTAACTGGGAATTTGTGTGACCCTCCCCTGTGAGCCTGCCTGAACCTGGACCATTATATCTGGCCTTACTGGGTGTTGTTCTGAACTTGGGATGAGCCTGTATTTGGATATGGATGCTCTGCATTGACAACAGGATGGTAAGAGGCAGTGTGGTTGGAGGTGATCTGGTGGTGGGAGCACCCAATTGCCTTAACAGATGACCCCGGTGGATGGATGGATCTATTGTCTTATTGAACTGATATCTACTCACTTTGTTTTCTAGCGCAGCACCCCCTTTTCTAAATCTGTTTTATGTTTTTATCCTACATATGTGCAGCTGCTGGGTGTATTAAAAGTGATTTTGCTTTTTATATTAATGATTGTTTGTTAGTGGATCCAAGTGCAGCTATTCTTTGTTTAATCAGTTATACTTGTAGATTTTAGCCATGTATTGTTTTATGTACCTTTATAGCCCCTATTGGCGTTTTTCACATATGATCAATCTCCCTATATTAATCCGACTCTTTCACGTTCTATTGACACTTGAAAGGAGCACGCATGCTCAGAAACGCATTGTGTTCTCCCCTCTTCGGTGACGCCACACGCCAGCTGGCGTTGCGGTCCACGCTGCCTTCCACCGAGCATGCTTACAGGAATACACCACACTCACCAGCAGGATGATGGCTTGGACGCCCTTACCATCCTGTTGGATTGTCACCCTATTTATGAGCCTTTTTTTAATCCCACCATCCTGTGAGTCCTCAATTGGCTGTTTGCCTCTTGTGTATATATAATAAACTGCTACACACTTAAGAGGCACTCTTCTGTGTTTCTTTTTGCTCAGTAAAAGGTTTTACAGCAGGGGAGGGCTTCTCTTGTTTTTTCCAAATATAGATTCTGATGAATTCAGGAGTCTAGGGTCCCCTAGTACAACCTCAGCCAACTTAGACTCCATGTCCAGATGAAAGAATACCTTAAGCCCTTGTTCACACCAGTGAAATTTGTCATGCAATTTTACAGTTCCAAATCGCATGACAAGTCTCACCACATTGCCGGCAATGTAACTGTTCATTTCGCAGCGAGGAAAGGTTTCTGTGCTCTTTTTTTTATTTCATTGCAACTACATAGACTTCTGTTACAAGCTACAATTAAAGCAGCAGTGCAAATTGAACTGATCTCTGGGTTTGGAAATCACGCTGAAGTGGCGTGATTTTAAAGCCATACCAGTGTGAACCAGGACTTGGCCTTTTTCAAACAGGGTACCTAGGTAAAATTGTATACAAGCCAGTGAGTGGATCAAGCCTGCCTTTTAGTTACACAAATCCACATGTTTTCATTGTGCACCATTACAACCTTTTAGCCGACAGCTTCCCAACAATCAATTATGTCATTGGTTGATAAAGAGGACATCAGGTGTCTATATAGCATTCTTGTTTGCTCCTCCCTGTCAGCGCTGGGGTCACATTAGCTGAGTGCGGGAGAGTAAAAGAGGAAGAAGAGAAACACTGGAATATTAGCCAGCACCAGTGTTCAAAGGGGGATTTGCTTTGGAAGAATAAATCACCTCTAATGTTGGGTGTCCTATATTTGTGGATGTTGCTACATTATGTACAACTGTATTTACTTTAGAACATACACTATCTTGTCAAAAGTATTGGGACATCTGCCTTTACACACACACGAACATTAATGGCATCCCAGTCTTAAGGCACACGATACAAAAATCGGAAGTAAAATTTCGTCCGACGATCTGCCGATTTTCCAATCAAAGATGTCAACAGATGCTGGTTTTTGGCACTCCTTTCCTCATGCTGACAGCATAAGGAGAGAAGAGCCGATAATAAGGAGAGAAGAGCCGATAAACAGCTTCTCTAAAAACATCCACACTGATAATCAGTTCCTGATCAGTATAGCACCCACCAGTGCCAGAGGAAAAAAAAAAAAAAAAAGACTTGTTTTATAAGCAAAATTTTATAACTTTGAAAAAGCTGCTTTTTTTAAACTCTCAAAATTTCAGTCTTTTTTTCCTAAATAAATGGAAAACAGTGGCGATTTAAATTTCACCATAAGAAAGCTCTATTTGTGTGATAAGAAATAGTTTAACTACAGTGTTGCATGACCGTGCAATTGTCATTCAAAGTGTGACAGCGCTGAGGGCTGAAAATTGGCCTGGGCAGGAAAGGGGTAAAAGTGCCCAGTAGGCAAGTGGTTAAAGTAGAACTAAAGAGGCAAAAAAAAACTCTTCTCCCCCCCCCCCCAATAGAAAATGTCAGGTTTTTTTTTGGCATCTGTATTCCAATGGAGAGATTTTCCTTCACTTCCTGCCCCATAGCCAACCAGAAGTGAGGGAATTCCTGGTTGTCACCAGAACTAGTGTGCCCATTGGAAGGATTTCCCCCCTCCTACTTTGCTGGGGGCAGCTGATAATTTCTCACTCTCACCAATTATGGTAAACCTGACCGGAGAGGGTGAATCACCCCAACTGGGACAAGGGCAGCAATAAAAACCCGAGAAGTGTTGTGATCTCATCTCCACTCTATCCAAAAAAGGTTGCACCATTAGTTCTATTAACCACTTACCGCATACTGACGTACCCGTACGTCGGCAGACTTTGTGGGGTTATACCAGGATGATGCCTCTAGCTAGAGGCATCATCCCGGTACCGTGGTTTGAAGCCGACGGTCGGCTTTCCGTCGGTAACGACCGATGCACGCCCCCTCCCGCCGCGGCTTTGCTCGGGGCTCCCATCCCACCGGGAGCCCCGAGCACCCAGCTGGCACGTCCACCGGCTGGATGGAGTCCCGATGAATGCCGGAAATGGCATTGATCGGGTCTCCGATGACGTAACCTGAAGGCGGCGTCCATGACGTCACTTCCAGGTTACTGTGCTGCAAAAGGCGGAAAATTTAAAAAAACGGCTGTATGCAAAAACGCCGTTTTCAGCGTTTTGCATACATGGAAGTGTAGTGGAGGGGTCCCTCCATAAAGAGTACCTGTCACTGCATATTGGTGTCACAAGGAATGTTTACATTGCTTGTGACAGCAATAAAAGTGATCAGATTTTTTATTTTTTTTTTTTAAAAACCTGTAATAAAGTAAAAAGAAAAAATAAATAGGAAAAAAAAAAAAAAAAAAAAATTTAGCCACCCCCGTCACCGTTAGCTCGCGCACAAAAAAAAACGTATACGCAAGTCGAGCCGCGAATGAAATCGCTGTTCAAACCCCACACATGAGGTATCGCCGCGATCGCCAGAGCGTGGGCAATAATTAAAAAAAAAAGAGCTACACTCTAAACTGGTAACTGTTAAATAAATTTAAAGCGTCGCCAATTGAGATCTCTATTGACCGTAGTTTGTCGCCATCCCACGGGGGGGCACAATTTTAAACCGTAACATGTTGGGTATCTATTTACTCGGCGTGACATCTTTCACAATATACAAAAAAAAAATGCTAACTTTACCGTTTAGTATTTTTTAAATGCAGTGAAATGTGATTTTTCAAATTTTTTTCCAAAAAAATGGCGTTTTAAAGATCGCTGCGCAAATACCGCGTGACAAAAAATTTTGCAATGACCGACATTTTATTCTCCATATATATATATTTTTTTTTATTATTATTTATTTAATTATTTAATGTTTGGGGGTTCTAAGTAGTTTTCTAGGAAAAAATACTGGTTTTAACATGTAAACAAAAAGTGTCCGAAATAGGGCTGGGGCTTAAGTGGTCAACACCCAGCTAGGATTTTCAGTCAAGGAAATCTACAATGGCAGCCCCCATATTTCTGTAAGGAAAGGTTTACTTTTACAATTCCCTACAAAGTTCCGGGACAGATACTGGACTACAAAAACATTGGCACAAATTGTTAGTTTGACTTTATTTGACCTGATAAATACAAAAGCTAATAAAACTAAACTGCAAGGCTCGTTACAGCCTTGGGATCTACTACAATTACACAATTTATTCTGTACATGAACCCAAACCCAGATATTACACATTATACAAACTTTTAGACAAATTAAAAAACTAAAATCTCTTATTAGGACATCAAAAAAGGTGTAATCATTCCTTCGTAAATGTATCGGATTAAAAAAAGTCAAAAAAAGGGCATAGGAACAATATCTACAATCAAGGATTTGCAAGAGCCAGTGAGTCACATGTCAATTTACTGGGATCAGACTAAAGATTATTCCTGATTGGCTGCTGTAGATTACGACCTCTTGCACATTGCAGGTTGACTCTGCTTGCTAGGAGACCTAAAGATTGAGACCATTTCTTTCTGGTTGGCCAAGTCAAAAAAAAATTCTGATTGCTGGACAACACTTACAAAAACTATAACAGTTGTTGGGTAAAGTCATATATGGCTTCTAGGACTAAGTATGGCTTTCAGTCACACAGGCCTCGATATCTGGTAAAGTTTGGTAAAACTAAAACGTCCATATTAAGCATGAGACTGAACCAACTCATACTGCGGGGCGTGGTTCTCATCACCATCCTCTTCAGGTCCATCCTTTTCATGGAGCACAGGGTGGTGAATTCCAACCAGCAGTTCATAAGTCAGCGTCCCCACCACTGCCCCCACCATTGGTCCCAGCACTGGCACCCACCACCAGTGCCCACCAGCCCTGCAAGAAATAGAGGTTACTTTTAGAAGGTCATGTGCAATACTGGCTTAGCATTATTGTAGTCACGATAAAGCTGAACTCCAGGCAAACTTCTAAAATATATGGTGCGTGGTATGAAAAATGTGTTGGGAAGAGGAGAAAAAGAAACCCCACACACAAAACTACATGTGTAAAAGTAATTTTTGTATAACCCCTTCCAATATGGATTCTCATAGCCCCTAGCTTATGTGTACCTAAAGCTTTGGACTTTTAACAGTCCAGCACTTCTACCTTCAATACTTTGACATAAGAACATTTTCCCAGCATGCTATTAAGTGTAAACCTCCAAATAGGTTAATGCTACTTAGTTCTAAAGGCAGAAGGGTTTTTTATCTTAATGCATTTAAAAATAAAATAACTAACCACCACTCCAGTGTGCAGCAGCCCCCCTAATGCTTACCTGACCCCATCCCAATCCAACGATGTTGCACGAGAGCCTCAGTGCCATTGGTTCCCGCTGCTATCAAAATCGATGAGCCAATGAGGAGAGGGGGTGGGGCTGAGCCAGGGCTCCGTGTCTGAAGATGCAGAGCAGCAGCTCAACTCAGGTGCCCCCATAGCAAGCCATGCTATAGGGGCACTCGGAAGGAGGGAGGGGCCAGGAGTGCCAGCAAGGGACCCGAGAAAAGGAGGATCCAGGCTGCTCTGTGCAAAACCACTGCACAGAGGAGGCAAGTATAACAAGTTGGAAAAAAAAAAGTTAATATGACTTTAAAGTAAAATTTAAACCCTCACCTTGCCCCCCCCCCCCCTTTTGTGATCACATATCCTTAGTTCTCAGCTGCATAAGGAGCTCTGAAAGCTGGGGAGGAGAAGCCAACACTGGTCTTCCCCGTGAACGTGTGTGGTACATATCAGGACTACAAAATGTTGGGTTTACATATTCTTTAATACAGGTGCATCTTAAAAAAATTGGAATATCATTAAAAAGTTAAAATTCAGTAATGCTGTATCCAAGCATATTAATGGAAAGTTAAGTGGAAGGGAAAAGCGTGGTAGAAAAAAGGTGCACAAGCAACAGGTATAACTGCAGCCTTGAGGATTGTGAAGCAAAGGCCATTCAAGAATTCGGGGGAGATTTATAAGGAGTGGACTACGGCTGGTGCTTCAAAAGCCAACACAGATGTAGCCCATGTCCTGGGTACAACTGTCCCATTTCTTGTGTCAAGTCAATCCTAAACCAGAGGCATCAGGAGTGATTTACCAGAACCAAGGTTAAAAAAAAAAAAAGAAGGACTGGACTGTTGCTCAGTGGTCCAAAGTCCTCTTTTTAGATGACAGTAAAATGTTTCATTTGGAAATAAAGGTCCCAGACTCTGGAAGAGTGGAGAGGCACAGAATCCATGTTGCATGAGGTCCAGTGTGAAGTTTCTGCAGTCAGTGATGATTTGGGGAACCATGTCATCTGCTGGTGTTGGCCCACTGTTATCAAGTACAAGGTCAGCACAGCCTTATACCAGGAAATTCTAGAAGACTTCATGCTTCCCTTTGCTGACAGCTTTATGGAGATCCGGATTTCATTTTCCAGCAGGACTTGGCACCTGCCCACACTGCCAAAAGTACCAATACCTGGTTTCATGATCATGGTATCACTGGCCTTGATTGGCCAGCAAACTTGCCTGACCTAAACCCCATAGAGAATCTGTGGGGTATTGTCAAGAGGAAGAGGAGACACCAGACCCAATAATGCAGATGAGCTCAAAAGCAACTGGGCTTCCAAAACCCCTCCACGCCAAGCCACATTGATGCAGTAATTCATGCAAAAGGATCCCCCAGACCAAATATTGAGTGCATACTATACTGCACATGACATACTTTTTAAAGCAAACCTTTCTGTATTAAGATTTTTTTTTTTTATTATTGGCCTTATGCAACTCTAATTTTCTGAGATACTGAATTTTGGGTTTTCACTAGCTATAAGCCATAATCCTCAAAATGAAAAAAGAAATGCTTGAAATATATATCACTGTGTAATGAATCTAATAGGAGTTTCACCTTCTTGAATTACTGAAATAAAGTGATATTCCAATTTTTTTTCAAATGTACATGCATAATGCACACTTTAGAAGTGTATTGGTGTATTTTAAATTTACGATTATAAGGCCGGTACTGAAGCTTTTCCCTATGTGAAATAATGTGTAGCTTCTCCACTGTCACCATATTTGGAGTTTTACACCAAATAGCCAGCATGTTGGGATTTTTTTAATTGTTTTAAAGTAATAATTAGTGGGATGTATATAAACAAAAATTAATTCTGTTCAGCCAGGTTTAATTAGTTGGTTAGTTAACATGTTGGAAATACTTACCCTACCTTGAAGATTGGGAATGCAGAGCCGGCCGGATCTTCTGAGAAGACAGACCAGTCCATTGCTCTGTATTCCCAGATCTCATTAGGAGTGTAAAGTCACAAGTTTTGCATAATGCTAGTTAAGGCCCCTTTCACACCAGCTGACCGATTGCCTGTCAATTTTTCAGGCGGACCCAATGGGACCACCCATTGTTCTCTATGGGGCGGCAGATGTCAGCCAACATTTGACAGCTTTCACCCACGCACCCGATTTACTAAAAACAGATGGATGGGGATCCCTTCACCATCCATCCGGCGGATCAGACAACAATCAGATGGAAATGGACATGCAGTCCCATTGTCATCCGACTGTCCCCAAAGAGCAGCGGGCTGTCATCCACCTGCTCAGCGGGGATCACGGGAGAGATCCCCAGCTGTTGAAAAGGTTCCCAAGTGTTAAGTCAGCTCCATAGAAAAACAGTGTTTGCATGGTTTGACGAAGAGTTTAAATGTGTGCTCAGAATGGTCTTTCGGTGTTGAACTTTTACCCCTTCGCTAGGGATTTTTGGGAGCAAGGGTCACAGATCTTTAATTCAATCCACTGTTGACCCACCCAAAAATATTTTAAGTCATGTGTAAACAGGCAACCAACAACTGCTTTTGCATCATTAGCAAAGCTTCATACTCCAGGGTAGAGTTATGAACGTTTTCATCAAAAGATTTCACATTTTTAGAAATTTTAGACTTTTGAATTGCAAAAGTGTGTACCCTGGGTGAAAACTTTAGGAATCCTAAGAGTATACCAAATTAACCCCATGCATGCTCAACCTGTGGCCCACGACCTCAAACCTATGGCAACCCGCAAAACCTCCCTTGGGGTGCACACCACTCTACTGAATGGTTGCCGGTCCTCCATGATCCCCCGCAGCTGTCAAACATAAGCCACTTTTGCGGTCAGCTCCCTGCCCTTCCCTAACCCAGACACAGGAAGAGGAGCCTTTAGCCGAGTGGATTACATCTATTGGCATTCATACAGGGGTCCTTGAAGGTGGATTCTCAGTTGTTTGAGGAGCTTTGTGTCATACCGGAAACATGCGAGTCCATTGTGGGTCATTTGATCTTTGCTTAATCAAGAAGTTTATTGCACTGCTAGGTCATGTGCTTCACTGGTCTGTCTTTTGTTTAGATTGTCCTCAGGCCTTGTTTTGGCATTTCAAGGGATGGCTGCAAAGACCCTGATGGAGTGAAGACTGCGTCCCAGTTTACACTTATGCGATGCGGGAACACTGCAAATCCACTGCGGGTTCCTGCATCGCATTCCCAGCACAGGCAGTTCACACTGCCATATGTAAATCGCTCGGGGTGTCAATTCAAAGTTGACACCTCCAGATCAGTTCACATATCACAGTGTGAACGGACATTCAGACATGAATCGAATCGCAAAAGTGTGAACCACCATGCGATCTGATTCTGCTGTGGACCCAAAAAAGGGTCCTGTGCATGTTTGTGCCAAATCAGATGCGAATTCAGCCATACAATCTGTATCGCACAGACATTGCATGCGATTTTCAGAGCAGTGCACTCCCAATCACATGCGATGTCTGCCATGGCAGATGTGTGAACCGAGCCCGCAAGACTGATTTAGAGCTTTTTTGGCTGATCACACATGAGCAAGATAGTGAGATTAATAGTAATCTCAAAAAATTGAAAATCAAAACCATTCTTTCCATTGTGGCCCACAACTGGTTACCACATCACTTAAGTGGCCCCCTCTCTCTTAAAAATGGTTGAGCACCCCTGCCCTAGTGTCTTTTAAAAAATAGCTTGAGTGAAAAAAAGGTATATTTTTAAAACTAAAAGCATTACCTGAAGACTTCCAGGCCCCAGCCAGCCATTGCAGTGAAGATACGAGGTGCCAAGTCTCTGGCAGGATTTATTGGGTACCCGCAGTTGAAGCCCATTGATAGACCAACCAGAAGAACCACAAGACCAATCACAAAAGGTTGGAGACCTCGAGGAGCAGCATTGTTGGCTTCATCTATTACTGCCAGTATAGAGACCATCAAGGCAGCAGTGGCAATCACCTGTGACCATATATATGTAGAATATGTTAACATGGCCAACCCAACAGAAGGTTCAGTCAAGAAACAAGAGGATACATAAATCTAGGATATTCAAGGATACAAAATCATAGCCATTAGTAAAATCAAGTAAAACTGTTACCAGGACAATTTTGTTGTGTGGTTTTCCTCCAATGACATATTTTAGGTCTTTGTCAAGTTGAAATGCAGATTTACACAAAAAAAAAAAAAAAAAGCGTAACAGATGGTAGTACATTAAGCTACCTAGCGGAAACAAGCTTTTCAAGACATGTCCCTTCAGTGAGTAAAAAGGCCCCAAAAAACTGAACTCCAGGCGAATTATTAAAGACGAAATGCATACACATGAGCAGGGCTGCGGTTAGAAATCACAGGGCCCCGAACAGACTACCTGGCAGGGCCCCCCCCCCCCCCAAAAGGAAAAGATATATTTAGCTAAAATTACAAAAAACACTATCAGACACAAATATAACATAACTCGCATAATTCTTGCTAAATCTAAAAAAAAAACTATGTTAAATAAAAAAAGATGAGATGAGAAAAATATACAGGCTGTGCAGTTGGAGCTCCAGGATCAGAGAGACAGAGAGAGAGAGAAACAAAGTTACAATTTACAAATAAACTCCCGAGCAGAGATAAGTGCTGGGAGGGGGGCTCACACAAGGGAGGTGGATTAGTGAGGGACAATTGTCTCTTTCTCAGCAGATAAAAGCTGATAGCTGGGAGAGGGACAGATCAGCTTCAGGTGCTGGAGGAAGATTTCTGTATTTGTTGTCCATCACTAATCCCCCTTTGTGTGGGCCCCCCTGTGTACTCGGGCCCCCTACAAGAGGGCAGGTGGTCCCCCCCCCCCCCCCCCCATCAGTGGCCCTGCACATGAGCCGTCTTACCAGCCAAATTTGCATTTAGATCTATACAGCTTTGCCACACGGCAGTCCCACCCGATAGGTGACTGGATTTTTCATTTTAGGTCTTGTACTCCCCATCTTGAACTTAACCTGTACCCGGACACCCCAAAAAAAAAAAAAAAAAAAAAAAGGATCCGGTTAAATGATATAGGTTTCACAGCACAGTGCTTGTGCTGTATTATTTGGCCCCCCCTGTAACACCTAAAAAAAACCTGGCTGATCCTGCCAGTTTCCACCCTCCCCCTGTATGCTGACTACGGTATATCATGGCTGCTGGGCTCGGACACTGGTCAGTGTACGTGTCTCAGTCATCCGCAGCTCTGCTGTCTCCTGTGTCTCTCCCCCTCCCTGCTAGTCAGTGCCCGTCCCTCTACTCCTGCTGCTCTCATAATTATTTTAAAATTATCTAATCCCCTCTGTATTATAAACACAAAGTGCTCCTGTGCTATAGAAGAAAAAAAAAAAAAAAAAGTGATCTGTGCCTAAATCACAGCAGCTCCCGGCAATCAAGTGACCGCTCAGCACTCTCTCCTCTTCCCAGCTGACATCAGCGGCAGTGCTCAGGCCCACCCACTGGAGCCGTCAGCAGGGCAGAGGAGACGCTCGGATTTAGGTACCAATCTGCATATTTTTTCTTTTAACACAGGCGTACATAGTGTTCTATTACAGAGGGGATTATATCATTTTATTTAGGTGGCTTAACCACTTTAAGGCTACTTATATTAAAAAAATATAGAATAGACACACTAAAGAACCTTACCTGATCTGAAAGTCCATTGAAAACACTCAGGTGTTCCGATGGGTAAGATGCAAATATCCCTGCTGTTGCTTGGGGTCCAGACACTGTCCAGTTACCTCCACCGTACACATGAAGAGCATCTGGATCACATGATAAATATGCATTTACAATTAGGACACTGATTAAAAATACAACCAGTACGGCCCTTGTGAGCCTTTGTACCAGTACATCTCAACTTTTTCTTTTAACCCAGGAGGAACTCTTGAAATAATTAAGGTTGCCAAAATTGCCAGATGGTGTCAGCTTGTAACTGTGCAGGCAGCATCAGATGAGAGGTCTATCAGCCATAGCAAAAGGACCAACCCATGGAGGAACATTAGGGTGACATGGAACCCTGGTTGCTGAGGATTGCTTCATACTGTGTTTGAGCCATTAAGTGTGTGTGTGACATTTTGGAACTACATATCCCGATCTGGATTCATCTGCCATCACACCAAACGCTGTGTTGTCTTTACTAGCAATTTTGATGCCCTTTGTGGAGGTACAAAGGTTTCTGTACTCCCAGGTAACCCTCTGAACCTGAAGGTCTACAACCCATTTATGCACCAGTATCTGTAGGTGGCCATGTGCCACACAGAGGCCAACCATGCTGCACTACGTATACCACGTGTTGGCTATATGAAATTACAGCCCAGATTTTGACATACAAATGGTCATCACCCAGTTTATGAATCCCACACACTAAACTTGTGTATTTGGCTCTATATAGCAGAAGCCCACATTGTTTCAAACAATTGCTATGCCAAAAGCCCCCATGCCATTGTCATAGGATAGATTTCTAGGATGAAGAATTGAGCAACAAATAGTTTCTGCCCAATGGTTGCTAACAGCAAGGGTTGTTACATACTTACCAAAATAAAGAGCAAAGACCAGAGCAGCCCCAATGAAACATCCAACAAACTGGGCCAAGAAGTAGACCAGCATCATCCTACAAGTCATCCTCTGGAGGAGGTACATGGAAAGAGACACAGCTGGGTTGAGGTGGGCACCTGTGGATTGTTGAGTGGTTTAAAAAGCAGAACTCCAGCCAAACACCTGAACATCATTGCAATTCATGAATTGGAACACAATTATGCCTGACTGCATTTGTAGCTCTGTATAGCCATTGTTAAACCTTCAATGATACACAATATAAGCTGAGTGACAACACTTCAGTGCCTGCTCCATGTATCCTTTCAGCTTCCTCAGTGGGCTGGAAAGCACCATACTAGTGAATAGTGCGTTTAGCACTCAAGGTGAAAAAACCAAAGTGTCCCCCCCCCCCCCCCCCCCCCCATTAGCTGTAATCAGCATAGGTTGCAGGTCCTGCCCTTTTTGGGCTCCCTTCTGCTGATGGGCCCACGGTGGCCACTTCTGCCTACCCCTTGGCTTGGCTAATGAGGTCTTTCCCATGTTCTACAGCAAGCTGTCCAGTTAGCAGCGCCTGGAACCATTAGGACAACAGTAATGCAATATTTGAAATACTGCTTACAAGCACACCGTATCCTACCTAATTGCAAGCAACCTAGCGCTTGGTGAGGAGATAACTCACACTCTAAATTGGTAAATGCTGCTACTTGATAAGAAACATAAATAAAAAGAAGAATATTAAAATACACAGATGGTCAATATTCCTGTAGCGCAAGGGTGAAGAGCAAAATCACAACCCCTACCAGAAGCGTCAGCTACCACTGACAACCATAAAATAAATAAAATATAATTAAAATAAATTTTAACACCAATGCAGTATAATTCATCAATGATATGCAGCAATAGTCCATGAGACATCTGTTATGGAGAAGTAAATTGTGGGTGCAGATGTATGGGGTCACCAACCATCACCACTGTGCTCTGAAGGGGGAGATGCAATGCCCACTCACCGACTTCATAGGCTCAGCCACTCTCATGACAGAGCAAACAGACAAGTAATCACAATTTCCTCCAGATTTCCAAGACCGGAATCACTAGCTCAGGACCAATCACGTATCAGACATGCAAGGGGAGAGAAATACTCCACTAGTGTAATAACGTTTAACTCCGCTTTATTGCACACACAGTAAATATATTGCACTCACATTTCCTTGGTAAAATTACAGCATATCAGATCAGGAGGTGATCACCCATCGGGGACCGGGACCCAGGCTCCACGCCGTAGGTAGCGCGCCTTCCGGGTTTGCAGACTCCTTGTTTACACGTATGAGGTTACGCCGCCTGGCCACGCCCGACGCGTTTCGTACTTCCGACTTCCCCGTGAGGAAGGCGCGCTACCTACGGCGTGGAGCCTGGGTCCCGGTCCCGATGGGTGATCACCTCCTGATCTGATATGCTGAAATTTTACCAAGGAAATGTGAGTGCAATATATTTACTGTGTGTGCAATAAAGCGGAGTTAAACGTTATTACACTAGTGGAGTATTTCTCTCCCCTTGCATGTCTGATACGTGATTGGTCCTGAGCTAGTGATTCCGGTCTTGGAAATCTGGAGGAAATTGTGATTACTTGTCTGTTTGCTCTGTCATGAGAGTGGCTGAGCCTATGAAGTCGGTGAGTGGGCATTGCATCTCCCCCTTCAGAGCACAGTGGTGATGGTTGGTGACCCCATACATCTGCACCCACAATTTACTTCTCCATAACGGATGTCTCATGGACTATTGCTGCATATCATTGATGAATTATACTGCATTGGTGTTAAAATTTATTTTAATTATATTTTATTTATTTTATGGTTGTCAGTGGTAGCTGACGCTTCTGGTAGGGGTTGTGATTTTGCTCTTCACCCTTGCGCTACAGGAATATTGACCATCTGTGTATTTTAATATTCTTCTTTTTATTTAGTAATGCAATATTATTGCTATTCTATCTCACAGGTGTTCAGGAGATTTTAAGAAAGTAATATAAAACAGATTTCAAGCAGTTCTGTACAAAATCATTAAAGGGCATATTTATAGAACTGTAAATGTGATAGTCATTAAGACATTCACCAGGGTGGATTTGATTTAAATCACTAGTAAAAAGGCTTGATTTAAATTAAAGAGCAACTGTCATCTGTCCCACAGCGGCTCCTCTTACCCACTGTTGACTCAGCGACAGTCCCATTCACTTTAATGGGATGGCTGGTGATGCGGCAGTGACAAGGCGAGGGACGTGGCGGCAGCAGGCGAGTGGAAGCCCGCTAAAAGGTGCTGCCATGATGGATCCAAAATGACAGGTGTTCTTTAAATTTAAGGACTTATTCTTGCTGGCAGTTAGAATCTAATATTTGCAAACAAAACAAACATTTCCTATTTAGATTAATAGGTTGCCAGGTTAGAAAAACAGCAATATCAGAACAGATTCACTCAGTTTGTAGTGTACATAGATTTGCAAAACAATGGGATAAAAGGAATATTCCTGAACTTTGTTTGATCTCATGGTTACTGTGAAATTGTGTGAATGCATCAATGCAGTGCATGTTCTCAGTTTGCAGAGATGGGTTTACCAAAAATGTAAAGACTGCAGAATATACAGCCTCATGCTACATAACTAAGCTCCATTTCATGCTGAATAAAATTAATGCATCTTAAGTAGAAAACACAGCAGATCCCCCTCTAGTGTGCGGTAGTCTCAATCCAAAGCACCAAGTGTGGTTCCTATCTAATATCTCCTCCCTGCATGAGTCATTGTCAAAGTCTAAGGCTGGGTTCACACTAGCTGCAGCTCACAGCAGGGGGGTCCGGTACATTCCTGTTCTGTTTCAGAAGAAAACAAAGTCTGACTTTTTACCTAAATTCAGACTTGAAACCGACCAGAAGGCACAGGACCCTTTTCCAGTGCGGACCGTGGCCACAGAGGTGTGAATCCGCTCCATTGAGCGCTGGTCACACTCTCCTGTAATGCGAATTGGATGCTGGGAAACCTGCATCCAATTTGCATAAGTGTGAACCCAGCCTAACTCATGGGTGCTCAACCTGTGGCTCTCTAGCTGTTGCAGAAGTACAGGTACCATGACAAACATGACTCCCAAAGGCAGAGGAATGATGGAACTTGTAGTTTCACAACAGCTGGAGGGCCACAGGTTGAGCACCCATGGTCTAACTGGACCCCAAGGAATCCTGTGCTGCAGACAACTTCAGTAGGACTTGTTTCAGCTCTTTATTACCTAATACTAGTCACTTAAGTGGGGATAGGTAAGGGTTTACAACCACTTATGGTATGCAAATTATTGCATGTGCAATTGTGTACGAGGCCCAAGCCCATTTACTGCACAAAGATGTGGGGATGCCAAAGCCCCAATCAGAAAGCAGCTCACCTGACACTCCAGCAGAGATGTAGGCCCCAGTAGTCACTGCAAACCCAAATGCCATGTTGACGCTCAGGAACTGCCCCTTAGCAAGACCGCTCAACTCCATCTGAGCCACAGCACCACAGCCAAAGAGCTAGGAGGAAAGGAACAGGTAAGGAAAAAAAAATAAATCAAAGCAAACAGGTACAATTCTGTGTAGCAATCTCCCCTCCCCCACTGCCCTGTAGATGCCCTTAAAATTATTCAGTACTCCCAGGAGGTATAGAGGACTATGTGGCCATACTGATCTTCCTGGGATGTAATGTTTAGGATGGAGCCTGCAATACTATCACTTGAAGGAGAGCAGGTCAATACTCTGGTGTAAGCTTCAACACAAAAAAGTTTAGACAGATCACTTTGCTCTCTAGCTAGGGACTGCAGAGTAGGGCCTCTAAAGTAAATCTTTAGCACATTAGAAACCGGTAGAGTTACATGCCAAGAATGGCGGTATATTAGAAATCAAGCATCAGTAGTTCTTATGATAAACATGGTTATAGGAATGCATTGCGGCTAAGCTAATAAAAATTCATTCCTGCAGAGCAATAAGTGTCCCATCCTGGTCTATTGACATAAAAAAAGAAAAAAAAAAAAAAAGAAGAAGACCAGGGCGCAGGAATGAGCCCTGCTGTAAAAAAATTTGCTACAGAATGCAAATCCATGTACTTGTTATACAGATGAAGAAAAATTGGGCCTTGTTGGTGGTGCCTGATCACCGCAACCCCTCACACTTACTCTTGCTGGGCACAGAACAGGCCGACGCTGTTAAAATATCATGCAAAATTGAAAATCGCATGTACTTGTCATACAGGTGCAGAAAAATTGGGCCTTAGGTAACCCCTTGCAATTACTCTTGCTGGGTGCAGGAAATGAGCCCTGCTGTAAAAAATTAGATACCAAATTGAAATTGCACGCACCTGTCAAACAAGTGCAGAAAAATCAGGCCTTGGGTGTTGGTGGTGCCCTAAACCAAAAACATTGTTGGAAGCTACCATAATCAAGATACAAGAATAGGATAGGCAGCATTCAAGGGATGGCAGACCCCTAGCAAATTCAGTTACATCAGCATCAGGGGCTTGATATCTGCTGTTGATACAGGACTGATTCATTTGGATAAAAGTCAGCTGGTCAACAAAGTCTGGACAGACATACTCTTGTCCATCACAAAACCTCCAGCAGCACTGAATGTCTGTTCGGAAAGCACGCTGGAAGCTGGACAGGCCAGTAGCTCGATTACATATTGAGCAAGCTCTGGCCAGTGGTCCATCCTGAAGACCAAGTAACCCAGTGGATGCTCAGTTGGAAAGGTCTCCAAGTCTGCTCTTGACCCTAGATAATCCTGCACCATATGATGGAGACGCTGCCAATGTTTGTTTGAACCCAACAGCCCTGGGCGCTGAGGACTAAAGAATTTTTTAAAGGCATCAGTCAGCTAGCCGCCTTCTCCACCGCTCCTCCTTTGGCTGAACGAAGCCTCAGAAACACATCCAGAAAATTGTAACCTCCCAGTGTCTGGAAAGGTGTTAGAAATTTTTCTTTAAGGCGTCCTCAAGATGTTTTATCCTCTGCTCCCTCTGCGAAGACAGGATGAGCTCTGCAACTACCCTTTTAACATGGATCAAGAAGGGTTGCCAACCAGTAATAACTTATTTTCTTGATACCAGGAATCCTCTGATCTTTTCAAGGCTTTGCAGAATCAGGGAGCCCATGCAGCGTAAAGTTTGAGGCGGCATGAGATTCTAAATCCTCTGGGTCACTAAGGATGACATCAGGAGCAACCTCTCCCCAGCCACTTACAACTACTGGGGTTTCTGGGGAATGAAAAACCATCCCTTGAAGACTGCTGTATGTTATGCTCTACAACCATGCTGCCACAATCCTCCTCCTGTGTGTTTTGTGGCCCCGCAGGAATGATATCTGCATAAAGGGGACCTTGTGAGGAAAAGGAAGTCCTCTTCCTCCAGCTGTTCTGCCTCAAGTGCCCTGTCCATGATTCCACAAAGCATGTGCTTCAGCAGGAACACTAGGGGGATAGCGTCACTGATGCCTGCATCATCCCATCTCACCATCCTCGTTGTCTCCTCAAATGGTGACAGGACAGTGCATGCATCCTTTATCAGCAGCCATTGTAGTGGCGAAAAGAAGCCAGGCTCCCCTGAGCCTGTCCTTGTGCCATACTCACAAGGTACTCATTGATGGTCCTCTGGCAATGCTGCAGCTGCTGCACACACAGCAATGTTGAGTTCCACCTGGTGGGCAGGTTGAATTCCCATTGAATGTCAGATAGCCGAGCACTGGCATTGTATGACCACCGGAAATGGCCACAGACTTTTCTGGCCTGCCTCAGAAGATCTTGGAAGCCCAGGTACCTGTTCAAGAAACGCACCACCAAATTCAGGACATGTGCCAAGCATGGAACATGTGTCAAGTGTCCCTGTCGGAGGGCGGAGAGAAGGTTGGTGCCATTGTTTCATACAACCATTCCTGGCTCAAGCTGCTGTGGCAGCAACCACCTCTAAGCCTGCCCCGACAGTCTCTGCCCCGGTGTGGCTCCTGTCCCCTAAACAGACCCAACTGAAGCACTGCATGGCATCTTTTAACCTGACTGCTTGCGTAGCCCCTTGAATGCTTAGGGAGCACTGCTGGTTCAGAGGACAATTGAGCAGAAGAGGACAGAGGAAGAACAGGAGGAGGGGGTGGAGTAGACAGATGTGGCAGAATCAGCACCAGCTTTTACGAGGCATGGTGGCAGAACAAGCTTCAGCACTGAACCCTGTCCTGCATCCTTCCCCAGCTGCATTACACAGTGTGCTGTGAAGGAAATGCAACGTCCCTGTCCATGCCTGCTGGACCAAGGGTCAGCAGTAATGTGAACCTTCCCGCTGACTGCTCTGTCCAACGATGCCAAAACATTACCTTCCACATTATGGTAGAGAGCTGGAATGGCCTTATGTGAAAATAAATGTCTTTTTGGAACCTGCCACTGTGGTGCAGCACATTCCACAAATTCACAAAAGGGGGCAGAGTCACCAGATGAAACGGCAGCAGTTGTGTTAGCAATTTGGCCAAGTTGGCATTTAGACGCTGAGCATGTGGATGGCTGGGACTGTATTTTTTTTTTTACTGTTCAGCAACTGGGGTAGCAAGATTTGTCTGACGATGAAATCAACAGGTGGTGTACTGCTAGCAGATTGGGTGCAAGTATCTGTGGCACTCATTGCTATACTATCATCCCTCAGTGCAGGTTTTTGAGAAGACCGTTATAGTAGGGGTAGAGATCCCAGATGAGGAGCAAGGAGAAGTCTGCATTTTTTTTTATGATGTTGGTTTTTCATGTGCTGTTGCCAACAGACTGCATGGTAGGTCATCATATGTCTTGTCAAGCATGTGGCGCCCAAGCGGCTGGTGTTCTGGCCACGCTTTATCCACTTCAGACAGATTGCAAACAGCAACGCTGCAGTCTACTGCACATGTTGGAAAAAAGCCAACACCAATGAACTTTTGGAATTCAGCGGGGAGTTAGCAGCATCCTGCACCTATGGAGCTCTGTGGTGTGATGCAATAGGGTATCTGCCCTTGGAGCACATCCTGGCTCGTTGGAGTTGTGCTATCTCCTACTCACTTTCCTTCTCTATTCTCTCAGGCACCCAAGTACAGTCAGTGATCTCATTCCCCTCACTCATCACTGGAGCAAACTCGTCAGAATCCTCAGCTGTGGGAACATAACGGTGAGGCTACAGAAGGAGTAGCTGTGGACAAGGAGCATGTGTAATGGGCCGCTTTGGCAGCTGCGGTGGAAGGTAAACTAGTATGAGCCTGGGTGACAGACGAGGACAGCTTAGTTATCCACTCCAACTCTTCTGCATGTTGTGGTTCAAGAACACTATCAGCACCCAGTGCTGTAGCTTGGCCTAGGCAGACAAGGCCCAGGCCTATGGCAGCACATTGCAGCAAAAAAGCTGCACCCTGCATGGGAAAAAAAAAAAAAAAAAGCCTCCTCCCGGCTCCCGCACGAAAAGGGTCCCCGCCGGCTTGCACTACACTTTTAGTATAGTACCAGTCTTATGGGGTGAATTGGGCCAGAGGGCAGGGTCCAGGAGGCAAATCAGTCTGGCAACCCCATAAAGCAGTCACACTGCTACCTGCCGGTATATCATACCTGCAGGTGAGGACATTCGGACAGACCGCAGGCCGTCGACCACACCTAATACAACTGGCCCAACAGCCACCAATGCTAATAAGTGTGGCACTGCAGCCTAATGCTCCACCTACACTTCTCCGCCCCCAGGCATGGCAGGCATCAGGTCAATAACAATTTCATTTCTTTCAACATCCTTGTCAGAGCCAGCATACTGCATCATATACAATTAAGACTTTTAATTGTATACGATTGCAATAATAGTTTGGACCTGCTCATCTCATATGTACAATCACAATAGGTCACTGGATTAGTAAGATTACTCTAATCTTATAAGATAAGATATTTGGACTTGTGTTTGCAGCCAATGATTATTCCACGCATTTGTATAATGACTCTGGACTTCCTAGTCATACAAACAAGTGAAATAATGCTATGATTGCAATCAATGGCAGCAAACACAAGTCCAAATATCTTAAAAGGAAAGGAGTAATATTTTACTAATCCAGTGACATAAAGCTACACTAATGGGCACTGATAGGCAGTAAATGAGGCTGCACTAACAATAATAATATATATATATATATATATATATATATATATATATATATATATATATATATATATATATATATATATATACATACATATATACATATATACACACATACACACATACACACATACACACACACACACACACACACACACAAAAACACCCACTTCTGGAGCAGAAGGAAAAACTGGCTGCACTGACTGATATAGACTGGACATGGCTAATATATCCATACTGCATGGACTGCTAAATGACTATACAACTCACAATCCACTACCTGCCTAATCACACTCCTATCTCACCCTACACACTACACCACTGCCGTGTCAGCAGCAGCTGTATATAGTGTGGGGTGTGGACTTAGCCCCCGTGCCATGATTGGCTAAAGGCACCCTTTGTACAATTCATGGCAATTACAGGACATTGTGCTGTGATTGGCCAAAGCATACTGGTCATGTGCATGCTTTGGCCAATGACAAGCACTTAATGCACTGCAATTGCGTAATGCATTATGGGGCGCTCATCGGCGGTCCAATTTCCTGCGAAGCGCCCCATATGTTCCGTGACCACATGAACACCCGATGTTCGAGTCGAAACGTACGTTCGACTCAAAGCCCATCACTAGCAGGCAGCCTACATTTTACAGGCCATTCATAAAATGTGGACTGGTGTGTAGTCTCCATTGCCCAACACCGTTTTTCCACCTGATTTTACTGGAGAGGAGAGCTCAGAGCTGGCTCTCCCAGTTTTTGGTTTTCTTAAAATCACTAGTTTATTTCCATTGCTCTTCACCAGCACTTAATCCAGCAGAACAAATTTCATATTTGTAAAGTACAGTACTAAAAAAACTCCTTTAATTTATAAACAGTATGGCCACAGTACAACCATACCACTGTCTCAGGATGTGCTCAGGTTTGGGTCTGACCTGTCCTTCCAGAAAGCTGACAGCCAATCACAGGCAGTGACAGCATTCCCAACCCTGCAGCTGCACGTATGCAAGGAGCATGTGCCTGTAGGGTGGGAACTCCTCTGCCGCTTATGATTGGCTGTCATACAGATAGCTTCCTGCCTGAGCTCATCACTGGTCTCCACTAGAAGCACAGGGTGACAACATAAAAGCACAATTAAAGACAGAACAAGGATTGTCACCCTCCCCAGAATAGACCTTAGCAAGGACCATCATGGCATGCACATCCAGTTTCTCTCTCCCCCCATGAAAGTTTTTCTCATTTACAAAAACACACACTAACCACTTCTGGACCAGAAGGATTTGCCCCCTTAATGACCAGGCCATATTTTGAGATTCGGCACTGCGTGACTTTAACGGACAATTGCGCGGTCGTGCGACACTGTACCCAAATAAAATTGATGTCCTTTTTTCCCCACAAAGAGCTTTTATTTGGTGGATAAAACAACAAAAGTCTCCTCAGAGAATTTTGTTAGAAGATCCTGTAAGGGAGGACACCTCACAGAGGAGGACATTGTAAGGAGGACAAACTGCATTATATAAGCTCTGTCTTCTCAGTGGAGGCTCCATTCCTCATATCATCTCCGAGGCCTCCATCCTTTATTTTATCCCAGAGGGAGCCTCCCATCAACTTGCACAGTCTTTTCTCCTCTGACAGAACGTTTCCCCGGTGGCGGGTTGCCACTCTCCCATTGGCCTAGACTGCTCCAGCTGCTGCCTGGACCTCACTAATCGGGCAGAGCCACTGGCAGAGGACAACAACATCATGGCCAGCCTGACCTCCACTGCCAGCCATGTGTACACAGCGCAACTCCGAGGCAGGATATCTCCTCACTTCCCTCTATTCTCTCAGGCACCCAAGTACAGTCAGTGACCTCATCATTCCCCTCCCTCCTCATCACTGGAGCAAACTTGGCAATATGCTTCAGCTGTGGGAGATGGTCAGACTGCAGACTTCGGACATGCTACAGGAGATGGTCAGCAGGTAAGTATATGTTTTTAATTAAAGAAAAATAAAACCCTTTTAGCCCTTATTCACACTGCCGCGACCAGAAAGTCGCCTCATAAGGGGCGACTTGTTAGTGCGACCTTTAGCGCGACTTGTATGATAGACAACTTTGTATTTGGCCAATCAGAATATGATGGTTCTGGGACATGCTCAATCACACAAAAAAAAAGTTGTTAAAAATTGTCGTTTTTGATAGAGAGCCAATTATTGAAAAAAAAAAAAAAAAAAAAAAAAAGATTTTTGGATTTAGTGTCTGGGGGTCTAACAAGTGTACCTGTGAAGTTTCAGCTCTGTAGCATGTCCAGAACCAGAAAAAAAAAAAAAGATAATTGGTCTTAGAATTTTTAGTAGCGCAGGGATGGGGCTCCGCTCCTTTCACACCTGGGCGTTTTTGTTGCAGGCATTTATTGGGCGTCTTTGGAATCAGGCATGACATCTGAACTTCTGTATAGGGGTATCTATACACACATACATACATATACACACATACAGGTGTGATCGGAGCGGAACCCTATCCCTGCAAATAATTTCATTAGCGCAGGGATGGGGTTCTGCTCCTTTCACACCTATATGTGTGTATGTGTATATATACATATATGCGGGTGTGTCTATATACCCCTACACAGAAGTTCAGATGTCATGCCTGCCTCCAATGACACCCAAAAAATGCCCGATAAACGCCTGCAACAAAAACGCCCAGGTGGAGCAGAGCCACATCCCTTCGCTACTAAAAATTCTAAGAAAAATGATCTTTTTTTCTGGTTCAGGACCATTTTAATGGAAAGCCGGATCACAAGTCGCTTCAAATAAGATAAGGAGGCGACTCCCATTGAAGTCTATGGGACAAGTCGGATACAAGTCGCCTCAAAGTAGTACAGGACCCTTTTCTGAAGTCAGAGCAACTTCAGTAGTGCCAATTAAGACGGCACTCATTGATTAACATTGCTTTTGTTATGTCAAGCGACTTGGGGCGACTTGAGGGCACACAAGTCGCCTCACAAGTCGCGGCAGTGTGAATGGACTCTTAGTATCACTTGGCTCATTGCTAAAACAAAAACACACAAAGGAGGATAGCATTACAATCAGCAATCAGAAAGGAGGGTGCCGCTTTCAGAAAAGTCTCCAGAGGGGAAGATTCAGTGTGCACCCCCACCAGTGGGATAGGCCCAGACTGGATAGGAAAGTGCAGCACCGTTACACTCACCATGTGATAGCCAACCAGCCTGTCATCCTTAAGTATATCTGTCTTCATGTAAGGGATCTCCTCCCCAACAGCAGCTCACCCTACCTGAAAGACGACGTCTTCCTGTGCCGCATCCCGGGAGTGTGATGACTGTTACAGCTGTCCTCTTATTAGCAAAGGGCAGCAGACTGAAGATGGACATGACAGGGGACTGGACTCCGGACAGCAGCCAGTTCCGTTCTGCACACACCACTGTTCACACACAGCATGTCACGGGTGGGAAGAAGCAGCAGGAGTTGGTACGAGAGAGACTCCTAAAGCTACAGTGAAACGCCAGCGCCAGCTTCAGTATTTTTAGAAACATGACACTGCATGGGGCCCCCTACTGGCCCTGGGCCCTCGAGCATTGCCCCACTGCCCGAATGGTCAGTCCACCCCTGCTCAGCGGGGAGCGATCGTGGGTGTCAGGCAGCAATCAGAGCCGCCTGCCCCGTGCATTGGGATCACCGCTGACGAGTGGAGCTGCAAGCGCCCTTGCTGCAGGCGCATGATCGACGTATACCTACAGGGGTTTGCACAGGCGCAACTGCCTGCCACAGTATAACTGCGGCGGGCGGTCGTTAAGCGGTTAAAATGGCTTTTGAAATGACAGGTTAAAGTTTAAAGGATTTTACATTTACGTTAAAGTTAAAGTGGAGCCAAAAGAGGAAGTTCTGCTTATCTGCCGCCCCCCACCTCCTAAGCAATAAAATATATATATATATATATATATATATATATATATATATAATTTTTTTTTTTTTTTCCTTTTTTTCTTTTTTGGGGGGGGGGGGGGGGGGGGTGTACCTGGTTTAGACAGGTACCCACTATCAGTCAGATTGCCGCTGAAATCTGAATGGAAGTTCTCCCCCCTTCCCCCGCAGCCTTTAGGGACTCATCTCAGGAAGCTGTGGGACCATTCATAAAGCGCAGTGAGAAGCTGGCCAAAATAAACATGCCTGTGCTTGGACCTGAAGACTGGCGAAGAGCCAGCTCGGGTAAGGATGGCGCTGGATCCCAGGACAGGCAAGTGTTCCATTATTGCAAGGTCAGCAGCCACATTTTATTTCTAGCCTGAAGAACCTGATTAAGGCTCCATTCATACCTATGCAGTTTGCCTTTGAGTTTCTTCAGTGCTTTTTGCGTTTTTCTACCACAATTTGCATTTATGCTTTGGCAAATAATTTTTTGGGTAGATTAAAAACTGCAAATTGCAGTAAAAATGCACTACATACTTTTCTGCAGTTTCTCCAATGAAGTCTACTGAACCAAAAAAAAAAAAAAGCACCGTTGTGTGTTAAAGTCTCTGACCCTTTCCAAAAACGCAGAGGCACAGAAATGCATTGATGTGAAGGTGTTCCATAGGAACTCCACATCCTGATCACTGATGGTATAGAACTCTTTACGCAGTTTAAGGTTAAACCACTTTTCTTCTAAATTCGTGAATGGCCGCGAGTCCTTTTATATTCCCTTTCGCTGAATAATTTGTACCCTATTCTGGGGTCACCAGTACAGTATTTGTACATTGATATATCCCCTCTCAAGCATCTCGTCTCCAGAGAGAATAAATTCAATGCTTGTAGTCTTTCCTCATAGCTGAGATCCTCCAGGACCTTTATTATCTTTGTTGCCCTTCTCTGGACTCTCTCCAGTTCCAGCACATCCTTCCTGAGGACCGGTGCCCAGAACTGGACAGCATACTCCAGATGTGGCCGGACCAGGGTCTTGTAGAATGGGAGAATTATCGTTTTATCTCTGGAGTGAATCCCCTTTTTTATACATCCCAGTATTCTGTTGGCTTTGCTTGCAGCAGCTTGACATTGCATGCCATGTCATCTACTAGGACCCCCCAGGTCCTTCTTAGATTCCCCCAAAGGCTCTCCCCCTGAGTAACTTGCGTTCGTATTTCTGGCACCCAAATGCATTACCTTACATTTTTCAACATTAAACCTCATCTGCCAGTTGCCCACCCCATTACTTTGTTCAGGTCTTCTTGTAAGGTTTCCACATCCTGCGTAGAAGTTATTGGCCTGCTTAATTTAGTATCATCCACAAATACGGAGATTGAGCCGTTTATCTCATCCTCTAGATCATTTATGAAAAAATTAAATAGGATTGGTCCCAGGACAGATCCTTGAGGGGACCCCACTTTCCACACCAGACCATTCCAAGTAATCCCCATTTATCACCACCCTTTGGACTCACCCCTGATGCCAGCTTTTAATCCATGTACCCTCTATGGTCCATACCCATGTACCTTAGTTTGTACAGTAAAGGTTTATGGGGGGGGGGGCGGTGTCAAATGCCTTTCCAAATTCAGATTGGTGTTGTGTAGTAACGCACAGCAAGGCACTTTACATGCATTCCCATTGATTTTGGATGGTACCCCAGATACTAAGGCCCCTTCACATGGATGTTCCAATCCGGTCCACCTGTCCGTTTTCTTCTTTATGGAGTGGCAGGTGTAAACAGACATGTCCGTGTACACCTGCCTCCAGCCAATCTGTTCTGATCTGCCAAAAAGATGGGTGGGGATCTATGTCCAGTGGATCAGATGGCAGTTGGGTGGAAAATGGACAGGTGGCCATTTAGCACAGTGTATACAGGGCCGCTGATAACGGGGGACCAGCAATCCTCCTGTAGGGGGCCCAGGCACAAAGAATCAGGTCGGGCAGAGGGGGCATTACAAAAGGAAGCCCTGTGCGGCTCTCTACAACAGCTGAAAGCCAGTTTTCCCCCCTCCTGCCAGCTTTCAGCTACTGCAGGGAGAGACACAGACAGGACATCATTCCTGTAATTGCTTCTCCGACACCGATCCCCCCTCCCTGTTCTGCCTGCTTCTGATCCACCCCTCTCCCCCCTTTTCCCTGTGCCAAAAAAAAAAAATTAAACATTGTAATAAATTGCAAAAAGTTGTAAAATAAAAGTAATTGTAAACATTTTAAAATAAATTATATATTTTTTTTAAATGTAAAAAACAATTAAAAAGGACTAATTCACACAAGTTCACTGTTATGTTTCTGTCCGCTAATAATGATTTTAGTGTATTTTTGTGAAAAAACTTTTCGGGGCCCCGTGAATTCTATCAGCAGCCCTGAGTGTATATGTATGTTTACATCAGACCGCCCAGCAGGGATCAGCGGATACATTCCCTACTGAGCAAGCGGATCGCAGCCACAGTCTACCCCATGTAAAAGGGGCCTAAGGCTGCATTGACATCTGAGCATGGAACACAATAATAGGCCGTGAAGGTGACCGCGCTTAGATGGTTTTATCATCCTTAACCCATACGGCTGCTGCCTAATTGAGGGACCTCAACCAAAATAAAAATATAAAGGTGACAGCACTGTACACAGGGGGGGTGTGCAATTGTGGTCAAAACAATATTCACTGTGCTAAACTCATATCATCCCTACTGAACCCTTATTATATGGTTATTCTTGCAGGGTTACCAATATTCAAGAAAAACTTTGTATCGTAATCAAAACATAAAAAACAGTTCATGAAAAAAAAAAAAATCAACTGTTTAGATTGTTTTTTTTTAATGTTTTGTCTCATTTATGATACTAACTAAACATGTTGGATTATTTTGTCACATTGTTTACGTTTTGTTGAATTTATGATACAAAGTTTTTCCTGATTATTAACCATACAATAAAAGGTTCAGTTGGGATATTATTAGTTTAGCACGGTATGTATATATATATATATATATATATATATATATATATATATATATATATATATATATATATATATATATATATATATATATATATATATATATATATACACACACACACACATCACAATTTTCAAACACACAGGTGGTCTCCACCCCTTTTAAACACACCCTTTTTTTTTTTTTTTTTTTTTTTTTACAAACGCCCAAAAAACGCCTGAAAACGATACGCTCAGGTATGACTGCAGCCTAAGACCCTGTTGCACCTGAGAGTATTTCAGCTCATAAAATGCTCATCTCTGAAGTCTCAAACCGTCCAACAAGCAAAATCCCATTCATTTCAATGGCCCCTGTTCACATCTGAGCGTTTTGGCTCTAGAAGAACACCTGAACACCTCAAAAAAGTACATGAGCTTCTTTTTTGCCCGATTATCAGCGTTTTTGTTAATGCATTCCTCCAAAACCCTGCAAGATACACCTGTAAAAAGCCTTGAAAAAACACCTGAAAAAAAACCATGTCATGTAAAAAGCCCAAAAAAAAAAAAAAACACGCCTGTACAAAGCCCCCCCCCCCCCCCCCCAAAAAGAAAAAAAAAAAAAAACACGCGCCTGTAAAAAGTACACGCCTGTAAAAAGCCCCCAAAAAATAAACACCTGCAAGCGATACGCTCAGGTGTGAATGGAGCCTAAGGGTTCTGTCACACATGCGGACCATTCAGATCTGCCTGTCAAGTTTTTTTGCGGATCTGAACGGTCCCCCCATGCATCCCTATGGGGCATCGGATGTCAGCGGAGACATGTCCGCTGACATCCGATCCGTCAAATCTGGACGGATGGAAACCCTATTTTCCATCCGTCCAGCGGATCAGATGAGATCGGACCGACGGTCCGTTCCCATCCGATTCCCCCATAGAGATGCATGAGGAACCGACAGCTGTGTCTCCGCACACAGCAGGGAGAACAGCTGTCATCCTCCTGCTCAGCAGGGGATCGGCGGATCGATCCCCCGCTGAGAAAAACGGACTCCATCCAATGGACGGGCAGTGTGAAAGGGGCCTAAGGGTTCAGTCGGGATAAGATTAGTTTAGCACAGTGTATACATGTTTTGACCACAATTTTTTTTTTTGTACCCCCCCCCCCCCCGTGACTAGTGCGGTCACCTTTATTTTGGTGGAGGTCCTTCATAAAAACAGCAGCAGTACGGATCATCCTCCATCAACCTTTATTATTATACATTTTATTTTTTAACTTGCATTTGTTTTGATGTGTACCTCCTAGCACTGTTTGGGTGGTGATTAAGTGCCGGTTCACACTAATACGACTTGGTCAGCCTGGCAAGTCGCGCACCGTCGGGGTCCATTGAGTGGTACAGGACCGGTTCTAACAGGAGCGACACAAGTCGCTCCGACTTAGAAAAAGGGTCCTGTACTACTTCGGGGCGACCTGGAGCGACTTGCATAGACATTCATTTTATGAAGTCCGTGCAAGTCGCGCCGAAGTCGCGCTGCACGTGACTTCACAGGTCGCCCCCTAAGTCAGGGCGACGTAGTGTGAACCGGCTCTGAGTGTTGCCATACTTATAACAATAATTCTCAAACACACATGATGCTCAGTGCCGGTTCACACATATGCGATGTGGGAACCCTACAAATCCACTGCGGGTTCTGGCATCGCATTCAAATCGCAGGCAGTTCACACTGCCATATGCAAATCGCTGGGGGTGTCAATACAAAAGTTAAACGACACCAGATCAGTTCACATATAGCAGTGCAAATTGTCAATTTGGACATGAATCAGATCACATAGGTGTGCACACCCATGCAATCCAATTCTACTGCGGACCCAAGAAAAGGGTCCTGTGCGAGTTGTGACCGAATCCAATGCAAATTCAGCCATACAATCTGTATGGCTGAATTTGCATCGCACAGACATCGCATGTGATTTGCAGAGCAGTGTGCTCCGAATCACATGCGACATCTGGCATCGCTATAGTGTGAACCAGGACTCAATGCCCAAAAAGAAACAGGAGCTTCTTTGGAGCAGCTGATTGAAATGGACGGGCTGTGGGCTGCCCTATGTGTGTAGCCCATTCACAAGATGCACGGTGTGAACCCAGCCCAAAGACAAAGCACACGCGTTGAATTACACTTTAACGCATTCAACTTTTGGGACACTTTGAGAGCCCATCATTTTCAATGGGCTGCCCCACAACACACGAACACACTAAATAGTGCATGTTGATGGATCACAAACCTAAATGGGCCCTATGGGTTTGTGTGTACACAGCCATTCAACTCTATGCACCCCTTTTGGTTGGGCACTTGGGTATCCGGTACATAAACATTTAAAGCCTTATGTAGCAAAAGTTCTCCAACAAGAAAAGCACAGAGAAAGTCCACCAATCAATACTTACAATCAATATGAGAGTCCCCAGGAACTCAGCCAGCGCACAACGCACGTACTGATTATTCGTTCGCAACTTCATCTTCAATGTTTTTAGGATGAGAGCATGCATGTCCATGTTCAGCAGGATGTGCGACTCCCCAGACCAGCTCTAGATACAACAGGAGTTGTTAATCCAATAGCTGCCCCCACAGCTGGCCTATATAGATGAGCTAATACTGCTGATTAGTTGTAACAGAAGTCTCTAATCCTCCAGCCTCACCCCCTGACCAGGCTTTATCAGCTCTGTCCTCCAGCCTGGCTGATTGTGATTGCTTAAACTGCTTCCCTGCCAGATAGATCAATAACTTCCACATGAACAGAATGATACACTATATTGTCAAAAGTATTGGGACGCCTGCCTTTACACGTACATCAACTTTAATGGCATTCCAGTCTTATGCCTCGTACACACGCGTCGTTAATTGGCCGTGAATTTTCGGCCAACGTCCGATCGGCCGATTTTCAGCTTGTTATGCCTCGTACACACGCAACGATTATCAGCCGACCGATCGGCCGTCTTTTGTCCAAGTTGTGTTTTGTTGGTTGGAATGTGCTCTAGACTGCACACAAATTTTTTCGGCCAACAAAAATCAACTTCAGAAGTGATGTCATGTGCTGGTTTACTTTCCGTGTATTTTTTCTTCTCTGAGCATGCCCAGTCTTAAGCCCCGTACACACACGCAGATCGTCGTCATACAAATGTTCGTCTTTTCTCCCCGGGATGTCGGTGTCTGTTGAAAAGTGCAAAGACAGCACAAGGACAGCACAAGAATTTTGTCTGCAGACTTCAGCTGACTGCAGAAGTGATGTCATGTGATGGTTAACTTTCCCTGTGTTTTTAATTTTCTGAGCATGCCCAGTCTTGCAAATCTGCGGTCTGTCGGCCGAATTCTGTACTGACAGGCGAACAATCGTCCGTTCTGGTGTCCGCAGACAAAAATTTTCATGTTTGCAAGAAAGACTTTTGTCCGCGGATTGTGCGCAGACATCTGTCGGAGGCACCATACTAACACGCGTACAATCGGCAGATCTTTCGTCCGCCGACGTTTGTATGCCGACGATCGGTACGTGTGTACGGGCCTTTACTCATCAGATTTTTGTCTGCCGAAATCTGTACTGACTGACGGAAAATCGGCCGTTGTGTTGACGGCCAACAAAAATTTTATAGCCTGAACACCAGATTTTTTTCGGCCGAAAAGTCAGAGTCGGTTGTCAAAAGCATCATACTAACAAGCCGAAAATCGGCCGATCGGGCGTTGGCCGAAAATTCACGGCCAACTATCGACGCGTGTGTACGAGGCATTAGTATGATGCTTTCGACAACTGACTCCGACTTTTCGGCCGAAAAAAATCTGGTGTGCAGGCTATAAAATTTTCGTTGGCCGTCAACAGAACGGCCGATTTTCCGTCAGTCAGTACAGATTTCGGCAGCCAAAAATCTGATGAGCAAGACTGGGCATGCTCAGAGAAGAAAAAACACACGGAGAGTAAACCATCACATGACATCACTTCACAAGTAGATTTTTGTTGGCTGAGAAAATTCGTGTGCAGTCTAGGCACATTCCAACCAACACAACACTGGACAAAAGTCGGAAGATCGGTCGACCGATAATTGTTGCGTGTGTACGAGGCATTAGTCAGTAGGGTTCAATATTGAGTTGGCCCACCCTTTGCAGCTATAACAGCTTCAACTCTTCTGGGAAGGTTGTCCACAAGGTTTAAGAGAGTGTCTATGGGAATGTTTGACCATTCTTCAAGAAGTACATTTGTGAGGTCAGGCACTGATGTTGGATGAGAAGGCCTAGTTTGCAGTCTAATTCATCCCAAAGGTGTTCTATCGCAGTGGTCCTCAACTCCGGTCCTCAGGGCCCACTAACAGGCCAGATTTTAAGTATTACCTTGGGGAGATGCAGACTAGAGTACTGCAATTACTGAGCAGAAAATTATATCACCTGGGATGTATTCAGTTATCTTGCAAACCTGGCCTGTTAGTGGGCCCTGAGGACCAGGGTTGAGGACCACTGTTCTATCGGGTTGAGGTCAGGATTGTGTGGAGGCCAGTCATGTTCCTCCACCCCAAACTGGCTCATCCATGTCTTTATGGACCTTGCTTTGTGCACTGGTCCAAATCATTTGGTGGAGGAGGATTATGGTGTGGGGTTGTTTTTCAGGGGTTGGGCTTTGCCCCTTAGTTCCTGTTAGGGTTGCCAGTTTGCCTTCAAGCCAAACCCGAACACTTTGTATCTTAAATTCAACAAAACATGAAAAACAAAAAGTGACAAAATAATAATCCAACATTCAAGCGTGTAGATTGTTTTTCATGTTTTGTTGAATTCATGATACTTTCTACTAGGGATCGACCGATTATCGGCAATGCTGATATATCGGGGGCTGATATGCACTTTCCCCGATATATCGGAATCGGCCCCTGAGGTTACCGATATTTCGGGAAGGTGCTGTACCGGGTTGATACCTGCAGCTAGAGGCATCACCCCGGTATCGGCGTCCATAGCCGACGGTCGGCTGTCTTGTAATGACAACTGATGCGGCCGAGAAGCCACTCGGCTGTCATTACAAGGAGCGGGAGGGGACATCATGATATCACTTTCGGGTATTCGGCGCCAGATTAAAAAAAAGGCAGCATTCAAAATAGCCAAACTTGGCGTTTTGAATGCTTTTAAGTGCAGAGGAGGGGTGTAGGGTCTTTTAGACCCCCAAATCCCTCCACAACAGTACCTGTGAAAAAAAAAAAAGGCCAATACCGATATCCGATGACCAAAATATGAGTATCGGCACTAAAAAAAACGATATCGGTCGATCACTACTTTCTACACACTTGAATGTTGGATTATTATTTTGTCACATTGTTTTTCAGGTTTTGTTGAATTTATGATACAAAGTTTTTCTTGAACATTAGTAACACTGAAAGATTGTAGGGATGAGCTTCAAGTTCGAGTCGAGGCTAAGTTCGACTCGAACATCGGTCGTTCGATCGTTCATCGAATGGCGAACAAATGTGCTTCTTTGCGGGAAATTTGAGATCCCATAATGCACTGCGTGTGCGCCGCGCGTGCAGCACGTTATGTGATTGGCCAAAGCATGCACCCTGACTAGGGTTCAGCAAACCCGAACTGTAAAGTTCGGGTTCGTACCGAACTTTAGGGTTTTTGGTACCCAGACCCGAACCCGAACATTTTACTGTATATTCGTTATCGAGTTCGGTGTTCGGCAATTTAATGGCGCGTTAAAAAAAGCTGCAGGGCAGCCAATCAACAAGCGTTTAACTTGTGTGCCCTACTAATGGCATGGCTGTGATTGGCCAGTGCAGCATGTGACCCAGACTCTATATAAGCTGGAGTCACGTAGCGCCACCCGTCACTCTCCTCTATCTAGTGTAGGGAAAGGCTGCGGCTGCTGCTTTGAGGAAGAGAATAGGAGTGGACAGAATTAGAGTTGAGCAGACACCTGGATGCTCTATTCTTTAATCAGAACTCAGTCAGTTTGCGATTTACATAGATTTTGTTGTGTGGGTGCAGTGCACAATCTTTTTACCCTGCCTTGTGCCCAGTGTCAGAGAAAAATTACTTTTATCCATCTGTTAGTTAGGTGGGCAGCAGGGGAGGCATTTTATGTAAGCTCAGTGCACCAGCACTGCATATGTGCTTTTGTGAAATTTTTGACACCTTTTTTGGCAATACCCTCCTTGTGAGGCCTCTGCAGCATTATTCAGTGTGCATTTTAAGCTATATAGCTATAATTTTCTGGGTTTTTGAAAACACCCTTTTTGGGCTAAAATCCGCAATTTTACAGCCTTTGCAGCATCTGTACGTGTAGAATTCAAGCGTTATATACTGCTGTCATATTGTGTTAGTAAAAAAACATCCTTTTTGGGCAAAATACACAATATTACAGCCATTGCTTGGTGCATCTGTGATAAAAACAAGCTTGAAATACTTCAAGAATTTTCAAGTCTTTGAAAAAAACACCAATTTTTGGCAATACCCTCAAACTGGGGCCTCTGCCGCATTATTCAGTGTGCATTTTAAGCTATATAGCTATAATTTTCTGGGTTTTTAAAAACACCCTTTTTGGGCTAAAATCCACAATTTTATAGCCCTTGCTGCATCTGTCATTGTGAGATACACCCTTTAGATACTGTTGTTCTATTGTGCTATTCAAAAAACACCCATTTAGGGCAAGATCCTAAATTTTAGAAATATGAGGAGAACATCAAATAAGCGACGTGGCCCCGGTCGTGGAGCTGCTGGTGGAGCTCCTGTTGCAAGGAGAGGACGTGGTTGACCTGTGCCAGCTACACGCACAAGTGAAACACCTTCCTCAGGTGCGAGTAGGCGACAGAACCTGCAGCAGTATTTGTCAGGGCCTAATGTGCCTCTACAAATGTTGAGGCCAGAACAAGTACAGGCGATAGTAGATTGGGTTGCTGACAGTGCCTCCAGTTCCGTCACATTGTCTCCCACCCAGTCTACTGCTGAAAGATCAGAGTTGGCACCTGCAGCCAATGTCCATCAGTCTTTCACCTCACACCCTTGCAAATCAGCCAAGCAGTCTGAGCCCCAAGTCATGCAGCAGTCTTTTCTTCTTTTTGATGACTCTGTTAGCATGGTTTCCCAGGGCCATCCTCCTAGCCCTGCCCCAGAAGTGGAAGAGATTGAGTGCACCGATGCCCAACCACTTATGTTTCAAGATGAGTACATGGGAGGACCATTGCAGCACGTCTCGGATAATGACGAAACACAGGTGCCAACTGCTTTCGGAATTGTGCAGACCGACAAGGAGGGCAGGGGTGAAGACTGGGTGTAAGATGATGTGGAGGACGATGAGGTCCTCAACCCCACATGGAATCAACGTCATGCAGGTGACCTGTGTGGTTCGGAGGAAGAGGCGGTGGTCACACAGAGCCACCAGCACAGCAGAAGAGAGAGCAGGGTGCAAAAGTGGAGCGGCCGTCCCCTAGACAGTACGCCTGCTACTGCCCAACGCAGCAAGGGACCGAGCACACCAAGGCCAGCTCCAAGGAGTTCCCCAGCGTGGCAGTTCTTCAGACAATGTGCTGATGACAAGCCACGAGTGGTTTGCATGCTGTGCAATCAGAGCCTGAAGCGAGGCATAAACGTTCTCAACCTGGGCACAACCTGCATGACCAGGCATCTAAGTGCAAAGCACGAGCTGCAGTGGAGTAGACACCTCAAAAACCAAAAAAGGTCTCTGGCTCCTGCTTCTTCCTCTTTTGCTGCAGTCTCGGCCTCTTTATCCACCTCTGTAGTGACAGTGGCATCTGCCAGCAACACCACCACCTGGGTCACCAACCATCTCCACAATGTCCCATGGAAGCGTTCAGCTCTCTATCTCCCAAACACTGGAGCAGAAGAGGAAGTACCCCCCTACCCACCCGCGTTCCCTGGCCCTGAATGCCAGCATTTCAAAATTCCTGGCCTTTGGAATGCTGTCATTCTGTCTGGTGGAGATGCAGAGTTTTAAAAGCCTTATGGCCGTGGCTGTCCCACAGTACGTCGTGCCCAGCCCTCGAGCCATCTCTTCCCTGCACAAACAAGTGGGGGACAAAATCAGGTGTGCACTGCGCAACGCCATCTGTGGCAAGGTCCACCTAACTATGGATACGTGGACCAGTAAGCACAGTTAGGGACATTATATCTCCCTAACAGCACACTGGGTAAATGCAGTGGGGGCTGGGCCGGAGGCGGATAGCAGTTTGGCGCATGTCCTTCCACCACAGAGGATTGCAGGGCGCTTCAGTTTGCCTCCTGTTCCTAATGCCTTTTACTCCGCTTCCTCATCCTCTACCACCTCCTCATCCGGTCAGCGTAACACCTTCACCACCAACTTCAGCACAGCCAGGGGTAAACGACAGCAGGCAGTTTTAAAACTTGCCTGTTTGGGGGAAAAACCCCACACCGCGCAGGAGTTGTGGAGGGCCATGGAACAACAGACCAATGAGTGGTTGGTGCCAGTGAGCCTCAAGCCCGGGCCTGGTGGTGTGTGCTAATAGGCGAAATCTCGTAGCAGCTCTGGGCCTAGCCGGTTTGACACACATCCCTTGCCTGACACATGTGCTGAATTTGGTGTTGCAGAGGTTCCTTAAAAATTACCCCGATATGTCAGAGCTGCTGCAGAAAGTGTGGGCCGCCTGTGCGTACTTTCGGAGTTCTCACCCTGCTGCTGCTCGCGTGTCAGCACTGCATGGTAACTTCGGACTTCCCGCTCACTGCCTCATATGTGACGTGCCCACAAGGTGGAACTCCGCCTTGCACATGCTGGCCAGACTGCGCGAGCAGCAGCAGGCCATAGTGGAGTTTCAGCTGCAGCACGCACGCGTGAGTCGCTCTGCGGAACAGCACCACTTCACCACCAATAACTGGGCCTCCATGCGAGACCTGTGTGCCTTGTTGGGCTGTTTCCAGTACTCCACCAACATGGCTTGTGCTGATGACGCCGTTCTCAGCGTTACTATCCCACTTCTATGCCTCCTTGAAAAAACGATTCGGTCGATGATGGAAGAGGATGTGGCACAGGAGGAGGAAGAGGGATAATTTCCAAGGCTTTCAGGGCAGTCATTCACAAGTGGCTCCGAGGGTGGGCTCCTGCACCCACAAACGCCAGGTACACAATTGTCCAGCAAGGGCACAGTTATGGAGGATGACGAGGTGGAGGATGAGGAGGAGGAACCATGTTCACAGCAGGGTGGCACCCAGACCATCCTATGGCCATCAAGGCGAAGGCAGAGGAGGAGGAAGAGGTAGCCAACGCAGCACCTCAGAAGGCAGGGTTAGCATGGCCGAAATGTGGAACAGCTTTGTCAACACGCCACAACAACCAGCACCACCAGCTGATATGGAATGTCTTAGCAGGAGGCAGCATTTCACCAACATGATGGAGCAGTATGTGTGCACACGCCTAGACGTACTGAATGACGGGTCTGCCCCCTTCAACTTTTGGGTCTCCAAATTGGGCACACAGCCTGAGCTTGCCCTTTTAAGCCTTGGAGGTGCTGGCCTGCCCTGCAGCCAGTGTATTATCTGAACGGGTATTTAGCATAGCTGGGGGCGTTATCACACAGATAAGCACAGCCGCCTGTCCAGAGACAATGTGGACAAGCTCACGTTCATTAAAATGAACCAGGCATGGATCCCACAGGACTTGTCCGTACCTTGTGCAGAATAGACATGTATACCGGTGTTCCGTGAGAATTACTTACCCGTGAGAGAAACCTACCCTCGTCACTTCCGGTTGCACGGCACTGTATGTCATTCGGCGTTTTCATTAAAACAGCTGTGCTGCAATACGAGTGATCTCCTCTGCTATCCCTGTCACTTCCCTCATCTCGGCTAGTAAATATAAAAGCGGCGGCGGGTGTATGAGAACATAAATCACGGAGCCGAGACCCGCTTTTATATTTACTAGCCAAGATCAGGGGAGTGACAGGGACAGGAGCGGAGATGACTTATATTGCAGCACACTTGTTTTAATGTAAGCGTGGCGTGGGTAGGTTTTTTTCACGGACACCGTGATAATTTCCTACTAGTGCGCATGCTCACTACTCAGCTCCTCCATTAGGTATCCGGGGCTCTGAGCATGCGCACTGCTGCGCTGCTCAGCTGTTCCTGGCCGGAAGTGACGAGGGTAGGTTTTTCTCACGGGGTAGGTAATTCTCACGTTACACCGGCCTTACCCAGCCATTGTTGTATTTTTGATCTTTCTCACTCTTTTGGGGTGTATCCTAATGGGATAGTAGACAGGACTCCCTAGATTATTAATAAATAACAGATAATAAATTTACAATAATGAGACACCACACAACATCTGGATGGAAAATTTTTAAGGCCGCGGCCGTTTATTATTTGCTTATTTAAACAAACGTGATGAAAGATTTTCAATAATATTATAAAACACTGAAAACAACCCGGTCACTACAACCCAGGTTGTAAGAATAAACAAATTCAACTTAATAAAATTATCCAGAACAACATTAAGGCTGCATTCACATGTCAGCGTTTGGATCGCGGGCAGAACCGCCGCGGTTCCGCCCGCGATCCGGAGATTATTGCAAATCGCGGGACGCCTAGCGTTGCCCGTTGATTCGGCAGGTGGAAATCGCGGCAACATCGCTCAGCGTTTGGGGGGCTATTGCAAATCAACGGGCAACGCTAGGCGTCCCGCGATTTGCAATAATCTCCGGATCGCGGGCGGAACCGCGGCGGTTCTGCCCGCGATCCAAACGCTGACATGTGAATGCAGCCTAATACACAGAACAAATCGTATATATATATATATATATATATATATATATATATATATATACATAACACATAGTGACCCTACAAATAATAATACTGGCCACGACAAAACAAGGGAGGGAAACACCACAGCTCTGTTCCAGTGAGGTGGCTGAGCCCTTAGCTGCGGGGGTCCCTTTTAAATAGCCCTAAACCAGGGGTTTAGGCGGGATTTTTGAGAGGAAAGAGGGGAAAACTCAACTAATCTCCCCAGATACAAGGGAATTTGAGCGGGAAGAGGGGGAACTGGACCAATCTCCCCAGATACAGGGACAAATTTGAGCGGGAACAGCAGCTGAATAACCCCAGGTCATAAAGGTCAACTAAACTTTCCCCAGCAACAATTTTACCTCACCCTGTGACTGCTAATAACTAGCCTACACCAAGATATAATCCCTGTCCCCATCCCATGAGGAAAAGGGGGCACAAAATGATGCCCCTTTTCTTTTCATTAAAAAAAAAAAATAAAATTAAAAACAAAAACCAGTGTTGGCTACCTCATCCTCCTCCACCGCCGCTTCCACCTACACCGCCACATCCACCGCCACCTCAATCCCCTACTCCATATGGACCTCGTCCAGTGGCGTCACTAGGGTTGGTGTCACCGGGTGCGGTAAAACATGGTGTCACCCCCCTCCCCTATATTCGGGCCGGGCAGCAGCTCAGCGCTGAAGTTTTTTGAAGCAGGTGGCGACGGTCAATAAGGCCTACAGGATAGCAGGTTAGGCACTTCCTAATGGCTCAGTCCCTAGGAGCAGTAACGGATAATGGCTGACAGGCCATCCTGCCAGACCCAGCAAAAATGCAGCAGTGATCCCTCTGGTTATACGTTCGCTCCCTCTGGGTTAACCAGGCTGACTTTGGTCAGTAGTGTAGCCCGTCTGTACCCTGGCAGTGACACAGTCTTTCTCTCTCTGGTGGTGCTGGGCAGTGTGGCTCTCTCTGACTTCCACCAGCACAGTCCTCTTTATGGTGTAGCACTCCCTCCCTCAGCTTTTTCCCAGGTTCCCAGTCCTCAATCTCTCCCCCTAGCAGAGTGCATTCTGGGGGCTGTGGTCTGCTCCCTGTGGACAACAAATGGGGCCGCCAATCTTCCGGGACTACATGTCCCATGATGCCCCCTAGTCTCTTCTGATTGGCCCTCCGCGGTGGCCAGCGGGAAGGGAAACAGACCGGGCAGTAAGCTGGGCGGCAATCAGATGAGAGCCGCTCTCTCTTGTCTTGCACTGCTGATAGGAGAAAAGAGGGGGGAAGTGGGGAAGATAAACTGACAGCCCGCAGCTCACTACCTGTTCTCTGGTGGACTGAGCGAGGAAAAGAGCCTGTTGTCACCGCTTAATCATACCTCCCAACTTTTGAACTTCACAATGAGGGACACTGGAGGAGTGAAAAGACCTGCGGCATGCTAGCTTGCGGTAAATTGTGGGAGGGGCTTAAGGGATATGTTTAAACAAAACCCAGGCTTCCTTGTACCTATAAAATATGCTTTGATTGCTTTGTCTGAGCCTACCTAAAGAATAAATTCAATAAAATAGTCAGCGACTGCATAGCAACCAGCAACTGTTGAGACAATGAAGACTTTGGTGAGAAGTATATAATGTACAGTATTGTGTATATAGTGCAGGAGAGTGTAAAGCAGAGCACAGGGGTTGGGGAGTGCTGCAGCCAGTGACGGGTTTAGGATACATAGTGCAAGCTGCAGGGGTCCAGGGTGTGTAATGCAAAGGGTTCAAGATTTAGATGAATGTAATGCACAGAGGTACTATAGCCAGTTCCAGGTTTAGGAGTACATGATACACACAGAGAGCATGGTCCAGGAGTACATAATACACAGAACGCAGGGCCCAGGAGTGTGTAATGTATAAAAAAAAAAAATAGGAGTACAAAACAAAAAGAGTGCAGGAGACAGGGGTGTGTAACTCAGTGTAGGGGTAAGGAAAGGGCAAAATTCCTCCCACATACAAGAGATGGTCAGAGACTACAGACATGATACAATAGAGAGTCAGAGACTGTGGAAATAATACAAGAGATGGTCAGAGACTGCAGACATGATAAAGGAGATGGTCAGAGACTGTGGAAATAATACAAGAGATGGTCAGAGACTACAGACATGATACAGGAGATGGTCAGAGACTGCGGACATGATACAAGAGACTGTCAGAGACTGCAGACATCATACAAAAGACTGTCAGAGACTGCGGACATTATACAGGAGACGGTCAGAGACTGCGGACATTTTTCAGGAGACGGTCAGAGACTGCGGAGATATTATACAGGAGACGGTCAGAGACTGCGGACATTATACAGGAGATGGTCAGAGACTGTGGACATTATACAGGAGACGGTCAGAGAGTGCAGACATTATACAGGAGACGGTCAGAGACTGGGGACATTATACAGAAGATGGTCAGAGACTGCGGACATCATACAGGAGACGGCCAGAGACTGCGGACATTATACAGGAGACGGTCAGAGACTGCGGACATTATACAGGAGACGGTCAGAGACTGTGGACATTATACAGGGGAAGGTCAGAGACTGCGGACATTATACAGGAGACAGTCAGAGACTGGGGACATTGTACAGGAGACGGTCAGAGACTGGGGACATTATACAGGAGACGGTCAGAGACTGCGGACATTATACAGGAGATGGTCAGAGACTGTGGACATTATACAGGAGACGGTCAGAGACTGGGGACATTATACAGGAGACGGTCAGAGACTGCGGACATTATACAGGAGACAGTCAGAGACTGCGGACATTATACAGGGGTTGTTGGAGACTGGGAGCATGCTTCTGTAGTATACAAGAGACTGGATACATAGTACATGACATATTACAGTAGCACTCTCCTAAAACATAAAATACTGTTGAAGTTCAATTTTTTTTAAGTTAAAAAGAACATGGATGATCCCTTCCAGTGATAATGTGCCAGCAGTGGAAGGGTTACCTGCAATTTATCTCGTCTCAGGTTCTCTTATCCTGACGGAGAATGCCATTCAAGCAGCGTTGTGTGCCTCCTCCCCCTTCCTGCTCTGTGTACAGTCAGGAAGTAAACATCACAGCAAGAAGAGGAGGGGCGACTTCAGTGTACTCCGAGTCCATACACACAAGTGACTGCAGGCAGCTGGAGAGACATCCCGGCCAACATACAAAGTGTTGCCCGCGGCGTGTAGACAACCCGCTGCCCGCACATGCTGCGGGCATTTCAGGAAGGTTGGGACTCAGTTTAGGCTTAGGTGGTGTCACCCCTCTGGCGGGTGTCACCCGGTGCGGACCGCACCCACCGCACCCCCCTAGTGATGCCACTGACCTCGTCCTCCTAGATCAAGATTATTATTTTTTATTTTTATGTATTTTATGTTATTTTAAGTTATTTCCCTATCCACATTTGTTTGCAGAGCACTTGCCATGCTGTTAACAACATTTTGCTGCCATGTGCAGCCCTCTAGCCCTTTCCATGACTTTTTTAGAGCCATTTTAGTGCTCAAAAGTTCGGGTCCCCATTGACTTCAATGGGGTTCGGGTTCGGGGTCAAGTTCAGGTTAAGTTAAAGACAATTTCAAATTTGTATGGAATTCTTACCAGCAGGTAGCGTTCCTGTGCCCAGCAAGAGTAACTGTGAAGGGTTACGGTGTTCAAGCACCACCAACAGCAAAGGCCCAGTTTTTGAGACCTGTATGACAAGTACATGCAATTTCAAATTTGTATGGAATTGTTACCAGCAGGTCCCATTCCTGCGCCCAGCAAGAGTAACTTTGAGGGGTTACAGTGTTCAGGCACCACCAACAACCAAGGCCCAATTTTTCTGCACCTGTAGGACAAGTACATTTGATTTGAAATTTGTATGTATATTTATATAAGCAGGCTACATACATCGTAGAGATGCACTACTTTACAGGCACATTCAGGGGACCCTCCAGGCACGATATTTGAAGAAATTTTAATGAGACTGAAAGTGAAACTATAAAAATGAAAAATTCCTTCAAATATCGTGTCTGGGGGGGTCCCCTGAATGTGCCTGTAAAGTAGCGCATCTCTACAATGTATGTAGCCTGCTGCAGCTATACTGACATTTCTAAAGCAAAAAATGTCATATACAAATATACATACAAATTTCAAATCACATGTACTTGTCATACAAGTGCCAAAAATTGGGCCTTTGTGGAAGGTGGTGCCTGAACACCATAACCAAGGCCTTGCAGTTACTCTTGCTGGGTGCAGGAATGAGACCTGCTGGTAAGAATTCCATACAAATTTGAAATTGCATGTACTACACAAAAATTGGGCCTTTGGTGTTGGTTTTGCCTGAACACCGTAAACCCTTACAGTTAGCAAGGCACAGGGACAGGGCCTGCTGTTAAAAATGACATACAACATTTAAATTGTATGCACCTGTCATACAAGTGCATAAAAATTAGGCCTTGGGGGTTGGCAGTGACCTAAACCAAAAACATTGTTGGAAGCTTGCAGAATCAAGGTAGAGGAATAGGATAGGCAGCATATGCAGTCTTCAAGGGATGGCAGTCCCCTAGCAAATTCAATCTGTTACATCAGCATCAGGGGCCTGATAGCTCTTGTTGATCCAGGACTGGTTCATTTTGATGAAAGTCAGCTGATCAACAGAGTCTGTGGACAGATGCACTCTTTTGCCCATCACAAAACCTCCAGCGGCACTGAACGTCCATTCGAAAAGCACGCTGGAAGCAGGACAGGCCAGTAGCTCCACTGCATATTGAGCAAGTTCTGGCCAGTGGTCTATCCTCAAGACCCAGTAAGCCAGTGGATGCTCAGCTGGAAAGGTCTCCAGCTCTGCTCTTGCGCCTAGATAATCATGCACCATATGATGGAGACGCTGCAGATGGTTCCTTAAACCTAACAGCCCTGGATGCTGCTTAGGACTAAAGAACTGTTTAAAGGAAACGGTCAGCCGGCCGCCTTCTCCACTGCTCCTCCTTTGGCTGAACGATGCCTCAGAACCACGCCCAGAGAATGTTGACCTCCCAGGGTCTGGAAAGGCGGTACACATTTTTTTTTTCAAAGCCTCCTCAAGATGTTTCATCCTCTGCTCCCTCTGTGAAAGCAGGATGAGCTCTGCAACCTTTCCCTTGTAACGTGGATCAAGAAGGGTTGCCAACCAGTAATTATCCCTCTCCTTGATGGCACGAATCCTCTGGTCCTTTCGCAGGCTTTGCAGAATCAGGGAGCCCATGCAACGTAAGTTGGAGGAGGCATGAGCTTCTAAGTCCTCTGGGTCACTAAGGATGACATTGTCAGCAGGAGTAACCTCTCCCCAACCATGTACAACTCCTGGGGTTTCTGGGGAATCAAAACCATCCCTTGAAGACTGCTGTATCCTATCCTCTTCCTCTACATCCATGCTGCCGAAATCCTCCTCCTCCTCCTCCACTTCCTCCTGTGTGTTTTGTGGCCCTGCAGGAATGATATCTGCATAAAGGAGGCCTTGTGAGGAAAGGAAGTCGTCCTCTTCCTGCCGCTGTTCTGCCTCAAGTGCCCTGTCCATGATTCCACGCAGTGTGTGCTCCAGCAGGTAGACTAGCAAGATAGTGTCACTGATGCATGCATCATCCCGGCTCACCATCCAAGTGGCCTCCTCAAATGGTGACAGGACGATGCATGCATCCTTAATTAAAAGCCACTGGCGTGGTGAAAAAAAGCCAAGCTCCCCTGACCCTGTCCTTGCGCCATACTCACACAGGTACTCATTGATGGCCCTCTGCTGCATGTGCAGCCGCTGCAGCATTGCCAACGTTGAGTTCCACCTGGTGGGCATGTCACAAATGAGACGGTTGGTGGGCAGGTTGAATTCCCGTTGAATGTCAGATAAGCGAGCACTGGCATTGAATGAACGGCTGAAATGCAGACTTTCCTGGCCTGCCTCAAGAGATCTTGGAAGCCTGGGTATCTGCTCAAGAAACGCTGCACTACCAGATTCAGAGCATGTGCCAAGCATGGAACATGTGTCAAGTGTCCCTGTCGGAGGGCGACATGGGCTCTGTTCTTCTCCCCTTTTAATTTTTTCCTTTCCTATGTCCCTGGTCATAAGAACAGGAAGGCCGATGCTCTTTCCAGACAGTTTGTTTCTTCTGAAGAAGATCCGCTTCCTGCACCTCGCCAGCCTTGGACCAATTTAACTGTGGACTTCATTACAGAATTACCCAAATCTGATGACATGACTGCTATATGGGTAATAGTGGATCGCTTTTCAAAGATGTCTCATTTTGTACCACTCTCTGGATTACCTACAGTGGAAGCTCTGTCTACCCTCTTCCTTTCTCATGTTGTGAAACATCATGGTATACCTACCAATATCGTCTCAGACCGCGGATCTCATTTCATTTCCTGATTCTGGAGAGCATTTTGCAAGAAACTGGGAGTAACGCTCTCACTCTCTACCTCACATCACCCACAAACAGATGGTAAAACCGAACGCATGAACCAGACCCTTGAAACCTATCTTCGGCATTACATCAACTCGCTACACTCCAATTGGTCTTGGCCAAGTATTTGCCCTTGGCTGAATTCGCCATTAACTCTCGTTGGCACAGTGCCCTGCATAATAAGACTGTGAACCTCGCGCTGTAGGAGTGTGTAAGTCAAAAAAATATATTGTGCAATTAGTTGCCTGCTGCAAGAAAAAAGTGCTAGTGCTTTTGTGGATGTGGGTCAGTGATTGCAGCGCTGCTAATAAATACTAGAATAAATGTACAGTGCTCTTTAAAACTAATCTGTGTTGCTCGAATAAATTGATAAATAAATAAAGTGCTGATAAGGTCTGAACCCTGTGCAAATAAGCAATAAAGGCTGTGCAAATAAGCAATATAACTGTGCAGATATTACAATGTAAAACTCATAAGTAAAACTCATAAGTAAAGTGCAACCAAAGTGCATGATATGCAGTCCATAAAACAGTCCTTTAGTGAAAACAGGAGCTTGATGCTTATTCCTTGTTGCTTCGGGGGCTCCCCCTTTGGGTATCTACTTACCACTAGGTAGTTGATTTGAAGCAGAATGAGCTGATGTTCCTAAGGCTCCTGTAGGGCTGGTTGTGCTGTGGGCTGGAAGCGATCCTTTTCCTGGGTGTAGTAATCCCGATTGTCCTCATGGAAATAAAATGCTCAACATAGTGAGGACCGTTAAAATACTTTATTCCATAAAAACTTACAAAGGGATACTCACAAACATAAAACAGTTTAGCGCCTATAACATGTTCCTAATCTCGGTGCGGTGGTGAGCTGCTCCTCAGCGTTCGCTACCCCGACCGGAAGTCACGTGGCTGCCTCTCGGCCAATGGCTAGACGCGTTTCGCTGTGGACACAGCGTCATCTGTAGCTCCTGCATACCACGCCATTCTACGCAGCCTTGGACTATCACCCTCAGACCTTTCCACTACTTCAGCCTTCATCTGGTGTACCAGCAGCAGATCAACGGGTGAAGAACTGAAGAATATCTTGCTACACTGGAAAAAGATTTGCTTATTGCTACGAAAGTCAGCAGGCAGATATGAACGTTTCTCCAACAGACAACTACGCCATATGCCTCCATATGCGGTGGGGGACAGAGTTTGGCTGTCTACCAAATACGTAAGACTGAAGCAACCCTCTACCAAATTGGGCCCTCGATTCATTGGTCCTTTTAGGGTAATTGCTAGAGTCGGACCAGTCTCCTATCGGTTGAAATTGCCCTCCTCACTCCGGACACACCCTGTGTTCCATGTTTCTCTCCTTAAAAGGGAAATCTTCAATCGTTACTCCAGAACTCAACAACTACCTCCTCCTGTTCTTGTTGAAGTCTCTAAGATTCTGGATTCTAGAAGGCGGGGTCGTGGCCTACAATATCTGGTTCATTGGAAAGGATACCCCATCACAGACCGTTCCTGGGTTCCAGCTAAAGACTTGCATGCCCCTACTCTCATCCAAGACTTTCATGCCACCTTTCCTGCTAAGCCTCGCTAGGCCCCTGGAGGGGTCCATTGGAGAGGGGGTCCTGTCATGTACCTGGGTGTCCTGAACCGGAAGGTTCCTTGTTTTGTAGCTTGCAGCCTTACCTGTTGTGCCACAGAGAAGCTCTGGAGTTTTCGCAGTGATTTTTCCAGCCTGATGCTTGCCTTGGACTCACTAGCCCCACCTGCTATCAGCTGCGAACAATGTACAATTTAACCAGCCTTTAAATAGCAGCACTTCCTGTTACTGAGTGCCCGTTTGTTTTGGAAAATCTTTCTGGGTGTGCTGCTTGCTCTTTGATAGACTTTCGTGAACTTTTGCCTGTATTCGTGACCCCTCTTCAGCCTGCCGAATCTGTACTTCACCGCCAGCTTGTGTATGACTTCTGCCTGCCTGACCATTCTTTGGATTTCGTTTGGATACCGTTTTGCCCGATCTGTTGCCGGCCAGATCTCTCTGACTTCGTTGAGTGTGCGGGCATAAGCAATATGACCAAAAAGAAACAATGACAACATATAACATAGAGAAATGAGACAAGACAACATGTGTACAAATAATGGCTACAGCCCGCCGGTGTGCATTAAAGGGGAGTTCTGGCCTCAAAAACCACTTTGGGCCATCCGCTTGCTGACATTCACCTGCAAAAGAAATGGATAGTCCCGTTTTTTTTTGTTCTTTACTTACCTTGTTTTTGAAGAAAGTATACTTACCTTCCTTCTACTTCCTCCCTCTGTGACCACGGCCTGCACCATCACTTCCTGCTTGCATTGCTTCCTGGGAGCTGAATGTCATCAATCCCAGGAGTCAATGCGCCTGCACCGGCCCCGCTCGTCACTTCCGGTGCAGGCACGTCATTTCCTGCTAAACAGCTTCTGGGCATGCCCAGAAGCTGTAGCAGGGATGACGTGCCTGCACTGGAACTGACGAGAGGGGCCGGTGCAGGGCATTCTGGGACGAAGAGGACATGGAAGAGGACACGAAAGAGGACGCTCCGGCTTCAGCTGCCCACACCTGAGATGGCAGCGCTGGACAAGACATTTTCAAGGTAAGTATTTCTTCTAAAAGGTAATTGCGACCTGGGACAGTTCAGAGGCTATCCATTGTGGAATGTACTAGCCCTGACTGTCCCGGGGGTATTTTTATTGAAAAAACGTTTCCAGGGCCGGAACTCCGCTTTAATTCCTGTGACAGGGGTGATGCAGTATATCCACAGCAAATGCTGTATGGTTCAGTGATAATTTAAATATCCCCTGGCAAAAAATATTCCCTTGGAAGCTCAGACTATGGTAGAAAGTCCTTGTGTTGCATGCAGAAGCATGTGAATTCCAAAAAGAAAGATGTCCTTTTTGGAAAAAAAAGCCTGAAGGAAGAAATCCTGTATCCACCTGGATTACTGTTCCTGGTAAATAGACCATGGATTAAACTCCCTTATTATGTTACATATGCTGTCTAATGCCGGAAGATGGGCCTAAAGGTAAAGCTGATAACAGGATTTAAACGGTGGTTTGGATGTAATGGAGTGCTTAGGATATGTGGAAACCAATTATCCTATTATCTTCGTAGCGGTAAGGCAGGCAAACAGGTCTTATATGTAGAGTGAACTACATTGATGTCAATTTGACAACTCCCTTGCAACAATGTGTCTTATGAAGATATGGCAAGTCGGTGGCAATAGCGTAGATGGTAGAAATGTTGCTATTCCCGTGGACAGGGGGGGAAATACACTATTGCTGACGTAGGTATTCATAGAGCTTGATCGCGCTGAAATAGCAAATAACAAACGCTGATAGTCCGTTCCTCGGGTAGGTCCAATGGTACAGACGAAGCTACAGTTAGCGAAACGCGTTGACGTCACCAAAACAGCGGTGTCGGTCAATCAAGAATCCCCAATGGATGGCCGACTAGGAGAAAAATCCTGATTGTATCTACTTCAGCCTTGAGTGAAGATGTGAGTGGCAGCAAACGGCTTAAAGCGGAGTTCCAGCCTGAAAAGAAAAAATTAGATAAAAATACCTCAGGACAGTCAGGGCTAGTGCATTTCAGCATTGATAGCCTCTGAACTGTCCTCGGGTTCACTTACCTTTGAGAAGAAATACTTTCTTGTCCAGCGCTGCCATCTCATGTGTGGGCAGCTGAAGCCAGGGCATCCTCTTCGCATCCTCTTCGGTCCCAGAATGCCCTGCACCGGCCCCGCTCATCAGTTCCGGCACAGGCGTGTCATCCCTGCACAGCTTTTGGGCATAGAAAGGCAACGGTAACTCAAATAACCACTCGGTACAACCAAGGGATGCAGAATACCATCTCTGAATGCATAACACATTGAACCTTGAAGCAGATGGGCTACAGCAGCAGAAAACCACACCGGGTGCCACTCCTGTCTGCTAAGAACAGGAAACTGAGGATACAATTCGCAAAGGCTCACCAATATTGGACAATAGAAGATTGGAAAAACGTTGCCTGGTATGCAGTGGCGTCTCCAGCTTTTATATTTAGGGGGGGCACATGGGGGGGACGGGATCAAAAGTAGGGGGGCCAACTATAAAACGCAATTTTTATATATATATAAATATATATATATACATACACCCGCCGGCCTGTCTGTTGTGTTGCTAGCAGGGGCGTTGCTAGGTGGGAAAAAGACCAGGGGCTTCAGCCCGAAGGTAAATTTGATAACCACTCCCACATTTTAAAGTCCCACCCAAGCTCCTCCTACATTTAAAAAGTACCGCCCATACTCCACCCAATGCCCCCCCCCCCTCAGTCTAAGGTCAGACATGGGGTGCTATGGAGCATGGTACAGGGGGTCAGGAGAGGAGAGGAGAGGAGAGAAGAGGTGAACAGGGAGTCAGGAGGAGAGGAGGAGAACAGGGGGTCAGGAGGAGAGAAGAGGAGAACAGGGGGTCAGGAGGAGAGAAGAGGTGAACAGGGAGTCAGGAGGAGAGAAGAGGAGCACAGGGAGTCAGGAGGAGAGAAGAGGAGAACAGGGGGTCAGGAGGAGAGAAGAGGTGAACAGGGAGTCAGGAGGAGAGAAGAGGTGAACAGGGAGTCAGGAGGAGAGAAGAGGAGCACATGGAGTCAGGAGGAGACTAGAGGAGAACAGGGGGTCAGGAGGAGAGAAGAGGTGAACAGGGGGTCAGGAGGAGACTAGAGGAGAACAGGGGGTCAGGAGGAGAGAAGAGGTGAACAGGGAGTCAGGAGGATACTAGAGGAGAACAGGGGGTCAGGAGGAGAGAAGAGGAGCACAGGGAGTCAGGAGGAGAGAAGAGGAGAACAGGGAGTCAGGAGGAGACTAGAGGAGAACAGGGGGTCAGGAGGAGAGAAGAGGAGCACAGGGAGTCAGGAGGAGAGAAGAGGAGAACAGGGAGTCAGGAGGAGTGAAGAGGTGAACAGGGAGTCAGGAGGAGACTAGAGGAGAACAGGGGGTCAGGAGGAGAGAAGAGGAGCACAGGGAGTCAGGAGGAGAGAAGAGGAGAACAGGGAGTCAGGAGGAGACTAGAGGAGAACAGGGGGTCAGGAGGAGAGAAGAGGAGCACAGGGAGTCAGGAGGAGAGAAGAGGAGAACAGGGAGTCAGGAGGAGAGAAGAGGTGAACAGGGAGTCAGGAGGAGACTAGAGGAGAACAGGGGGTCAGGAGGAGAGAAGAGGAGCACAGGGAGTCAGGAGGAGAGAAGAGGAGAACAGGGAGTCAGGAGGAGACTAGAGGAGAACAGGGGGTCAGGAGGAGAGGAGGAGCACAGGGAGTCAGGAGGAGAGAAGAGGAGAACAGGGAGTCAGGAGGAGAGAAGAGGTGAACAGGGAGTCAGGAGGAGACTAGAGGAGAACAGGGGGTCAGGAGGAGAGAAGAGGAGCACAGGGAGTCAGGAGGAGAGAAGAGGAGAACAGGGAGTCAGGAGGAGACTAGAGGAGAACAGGGGGTCAGGAGGAGAGAAGAGGAGCACAGGGAGTCAGGAGGAGAGAAGAGGAGAACAGGGGGTCAGGAGGAGAGAAGAGGAGAACAGGGGGTCAGGAGGAGAGAAGAGGAGAGGAGAACAGGGGGTCGAGAGGAGAGGAGAGGGAAGTCAGACATGGGGTGGTACACCAATGAAGCGCATACTACTCCCAGTTTGACCCATAAAAGCAAAAAAAGGTGCTTGATAAAAAGGTAGGAAAAGAAATAAGTAGAAGGATGGGACCTGTCTATGGGGATCTGAACCCAATTCACTGACAACTACACTGACCCCCCCTACACTGATCCCTTCACTGACACCTACACTGACCCCTGCACCGACACCTTCACTGACCTCTACACTGACCCCCCCTACACTAACACTTACACTGACCCCCTACACTGATCCCCCCCTACACATTGACTCCTAAAATGACCCCCCTACACTGACCCCCCCTGCATTGACCCCTTCACTGACCTCCCCCACATTGACACCTACACTGACCCCCCTACACTGACCCCTTCACTGACACCTACACTGACCCCTCCCCCCCACATTGACACCTACACTGACCCCCCTTCACTGACACCTACACTGACCCCTCCTACACTAACCCTCCTACACTGATCTTTCCTACACTAACCTCCCTACCCTTCATTGACACCTACACTGACCCCCTTCATTGACACCTACACTGACCCCTTCATTGACACCTACACTGACCCCCCTTCATTGACCCCTTCACTGACACCTACACTGACCCCCCTTCATTGACACCTACACTGACCCCTTCATTGACACCTACACTGACCCCCCTTCATTGACCCCTTCACTGACACCTACACTGACCCCCCTTCATTGACCCCTTCACTGACACCTACACTGACCCCCTTCATTGACACCTACACTGACCCCTTCATTGACACCTACACTGACCCCCCTTCATTGACCCCTTCACTGACACCTACACTGACCCCCCTTCATTGACCCCTTCACTGACACCTACACTGACCCCCCTTCATTGACACCTACACTGACCCCCTTCACTGACACCTACACTGACCCCCCCTTCATTGACACCTACACTGACCCCCCTTCATTGACACCTACACTGACCCCCTTCATTGACACCTACACTGACCCCCCTCCTACACTGACACCTACACTGACCCCCTTCATTGACACCTACACTGACCCCTTCACTGACACCTACACTGACCCCCCTTCATTGACACCTACACTGACCCCTTCACTGACACCTACACTGACCCCCTTCATTGACACCTACACTGACCCCCCTCCTACACTGACCCCCCTACACTGACACCTACACTGACCCCCCTCCTACACTGACCCCCCTCCTACACTGACCCCCCTTCATTGACACCTACACTGACCCCCTTCATTGACACCTACACTGACCCCCCTCCTACACTGACACCTACACTGACCCCCTTCATTGACACCTACACTGACCCCTTCACTGACACCTACACTGACCCCTTCACTGACACCTACACTGACCCCCCTACACTGACTCCTACACTGACCCCCCTCCTACACTGATCCCCCTACACTGACCCCCCTACACTGACTCCTACACTGACCCCCCTCCTACACTGACACCTACACTGACCCCCCTACACTGACTCCTACACTGACCCCCCTACACTGACACCTACACTGACCCCCTTCATTGACACCTACACTGACCCCTTCACTGACACCTACACTGACCCCCCTTCATTGACACCTACACTGACCCCTTCACTGACACCTACACTGACCCCCTTCATTGACACCTACACTGACCCCCCTCCTACACTGACCCCCCTACACTGACACCTACACTGACCCCCCTCCTACACTGATCCCCCTACACTGACCCCCCTACACTGACTCCTACACTGACCCCCCTCCTACACTGACACCTACACTGACCCCCCTACACTGACTCCTACACTGACCCCCCTACACTGACACCTACACTGACCCCCTTCATTGACACCTACACTGACCCCTTCACTGACACCTACACTGACCCCCCTTCATTGACACCTACACTGACCCCTTCACTGACACCTACACTGACCCCTTCACTGACACCTACACTGACCCCTTCACTGACACCTACACTGACCCCCCTACACTGACTCCTACACTGACCCCCCTCCTACACTGATCCCCCTACACTGACTCCTACACTGACCCCCCTACACTGACTCCTACACTGACCCCCCTCCTACACTGACACCTACACTGACCCCCCTCCTACACTGACCCCCCTACACTGACACCTACACTGACCCCCTTCATTGACACCTACACTGACCCCTTCACTGACACCTACACTGACCCCCCTTCATTGACACCTACACTGACCCCTTCACTGACACCTACACTGACCCCTTCACTGACACCTACACTGACCCCTTCACTGACACCTACACTGACCCCCCTACACTGACTCCTACACTGACCCCCCTCCTACACTGATCCCCCTACACTGACTCCTACACTGACCCCCCTACACTGACTCCTACACTGACCCCCCTCCTACACTGACCCCCCTACACTGACACCTACACTGACCCCCTTCATTGACACCTACACTGACCCCTTCACTGACACCTACACTGACCCCCCTTCATTGACACCTACACTGACCCCTTCACTGACACCTACACTGACCCCCTTCATTGACACCTACACTGACCCCCCTCCTACACTGACCCCCCTACACTGACACCTACACTGACCCCCTCCTACACTGACTCCTACACTGACCCCCCTCCTACACTGACCCCCCTACACTGACCCCCCTTCATTGACACCTACACTGACCCCTTCACTGACACCTACACTGACCCCCCTACACTGACTCCTACACTGACCCCCCTACACTGACACCTACACTGACCCCCTTCATTGACACCTACACTGACCCCCCTTCATTGACACCTACACTGACCCCTTCACTGACTCCTACACTGACCCCCCTACACTGACACCTACACTGACCCCCTTCATTGACACCTACACTGACACCTACACTTTACTTACTGTGTAATTACATCTGGCAGCGCCAATTACCTCCCTATTCACTTTACACTTGTACTTGGGCACTCACCTTCTCCCAGCCGAGGCTCCGCCCCCTTCTTCCCGCCGAGGCTCCGCCCCTTCTTCCCGCCGAGGCCCCGTCCCCTTATTCCCGCTGAGGCCCCGCCCCCTTATTACCGCCGAGCGCCGATGCCTGCCAGCAGCAGCAGACTGAAGGAGTTGCCACTGCACATAGGATCTGTCAGAACACACTGGGCAGGACACCGGCTGACACCCCCTAGTGTGTGGCACCCGGCCCGCCACTGCGTCCAAGGTGTCTTCACTGCCCACCTCTCCTCCCATCCCTGCTGGGGAGGAAGGAGACGGGGAGGGACTGATTGTAACTGCTGTATGTGTACCCACAGCATGTATAATAAACCTGAATTATACACTGCTGTGTCCACATACAGTAGTTACAATCAGTCCCTCCCGTCTCCTTCCTCCCCAGCAATGTAACCTCCGCTGTTTGTCTGTGTGCATGGGCTGTCTGACAAAGGGGGCGGGTCCCGCATATCAGTTCCGCCCATCCCCGACATCAGAGCTACATTTTGACAGCTCTACTCTCTCTCCTTGCAGCTGCCTGGCTTCCCATCAATCCGCGGAGACGCAGAATGAGAATCCATGACTTTTGTTGTGGACATAAATTGGGGGGGCACAGACTAATTTTGGTGGGGCCATGGCCCCCTCTGGCCCCCCCCCCCCTAGTGACGCCACTGCAGTGGTATGATGAGTTTTGATTTCAGCTGCAACATTCAGATGGTAGGGTCAGAATTTGGTGTAAACGACATGAAAGCATGGATCCATCCTGCCTTGTAGTAACGGTTCAGGCTGGTGGTGGTGTAATGGTGTGGGGGATATTTTCTTGGCACACTTTGGGCCCCTTAGTACCAATTGGGCATCGTTTAAATGCCACGGCCTACCTGAGTATTGTTGCTGATCATGTCCATCCCTTTATGACTACAGTGTCCCCATCTTCTGATGGCTCCTGTGATGGTACTCACCGTCACTGGGAGTGAAAGACAGATACTTAATGGACACTTAGAATATGGTTTGGATTGCTTCAAATGGGGTATGTGCTTATACTTATGATAATGTGTATTGTACTTCAAGGTCAGAGACAGAAAGTCTGTCACTTGTGGTCCCTTCCTATTGTCTGTGTATTAAGGTGTGATGTCTATCATCACAGCCTGTCTGTCCCATTGTTAATTGTTATTGAACTCACATATTGTTTCTGTCCAGATGGCTTGATAATTAGTTCAGGTTGATTCTGTTTCTGTATACAATTTAATTTGCATATGATAATGTAATCAGGCACCCCCCTGACCTGATGGGGTAATCTAATCAGGAGGGGGGAGTCCATGCTGTATATAAACTGTGTGGAACTGTTCAATAAAAGAGAAGGTTCCAGGTACTGTGTGGAACTGTTCAATAAAAGAGAAGGTTCCAGTACAAGCTAAGTTGTTGGCTAGCTTTGTATGGGGCGGCTGGAAAATCAAGACTGAAGAAAGCCGTATACTGATGGAAGTCCACAAACACACAGTGGGTCGCAGTTCCATTACAGCTCCTTCAGGCAGGATAATGCACCATGTCACAAAGCTCCAATCATCTCACCACTGGTTTCTTCAACATGACAATGAGGTCACTGTACTCCAATGTCCTCCACAGTCACCACATCTCATCCAATAAAGCACCTTTGGGATGTGGTAGAACGGTAGATTCCCATCATGGATGTGCAGCCGACAAATCTGCAGCAACTGCGTGATGTTATCATGTCATTATGGACCAAAATCTCTGAGGAATGTTTCCAACACTTTGCCAAAGAATGAAGGCAGTTCTGAAGGCAAAAGGGGGTCCAACCCGATACTAGCAAGGTGTACCTAATAAAGTGGCCTGTGTGTGTATGCCTGCTGATTAGGTTTTGCTGCTGATACTGGTTCAATTAAAAAGTAAGTGACCCATTTATGGCCAACACAACACACCATGGGATGTATTTCTAAAAAAAAAAAAATTACAGAGCTATTTCTCCTGTGAAAATCCATATACATTTGTTTTGTGCGAATGGGGGCAATTTTTATAGGCTGCTTTCTCTCCAGGTCCAGTGTCATTCCTTTACATATACAGAATAGAGAGAATCAGGAAAATCCTGCATTATGGCCACTAGAGGGAGCTGATGATCATAGAAAATAAGTGCTTCCTATGATCTTCAGCTCCATCTAGTGGTCATAATGTGGTATTTTCCTAAATCACTTTGTTCGACCAGGAGAGAAAAAAAGTTAATGATGATACGTGTATAGGGGAAGGAGCCTGTTGTTGGATATCTCCCCGCTAATTATACTGATGAGAGATTGGAGTATTCCAATTGAGCTTGTCTGGCTTGCACAGCCTTGCTGTGCCTTTTAATGTGAGTCTGTTAGTTTGTAATTTGTTTTCCAATAAATGTTGTTATACAGGGAGCACGAGATCTGTCCCGTATTTTGTCTTATACTGGAGACACAGCTAAGGGGATACAAGATTGAAGATTGAAGGATCATCGGCCAGTCATCATCCTTAGGAATAGATCCCTCTTTGGGAACAGCTATTCCTGACCCACTGGTAACACATTGATCAGAACGGGAGGTGAGCGGCCACTTTTTATTGGTGAAGGATTGGACCTCAGAAGATTCACTTTCAAGCACCGGCAATTTTCTATTTTGTGATATTTTTGGTAATTTTGCACCACTCTGCGCACTCTTATAGCACCGGACTTTTATATTTATATACCGTATTTATCGGCGTATAACACGCACTTTTTTTCTCCTAAAAATGGAGGAAAAAGTAGCTGTGCGTGTTATACGTCGATATAAAAAAAAAATGTCCAGAAAGCAGCGCTGAGAGGTAGAAGGGGGCGGGCGGCGCCGAGAGGTAGAAGGAGGTGGGCGGCGCCGAGGAGAAGGAAGGACGCGCTGTCATCGGAAGTCCCGCCTCCTATGCTGACGTCAATCATAGGCGCCGGGACTTCCGATGAGAGCGCATCCTTCCTTCTCCTCGGCGCCGCCCGCCCTCTTCTACCTCTCGGCGCTGCCCTCTGGATTTTTTAAAAGTGATGTGTATAGTGGCGCTGGCGAGGCTGCAATTATGGGCGCTGGCAAGGCTGCATGTATGGGCACTAATGAAGGCTGCATGTATGGGCACTGGTGAAGGCTGCATGTATGGGCACTGGTGAAGGCTGCATGTATGGGCACTAGTGAAGCCTGCATGTATGGGCACTGGTGAAGGCTGCATGTATGGGCACTGGCGAAGGCTGCATGTATGGGCACTGGCAAAGGCTACATGTATGGGCACTGGCGAAGGCTGCATGTATGGGCACTGGCAAAGGCTGCATGTATGGGCACTGGCGAAGGCTGCATGTATGGGCACTGGCAAAGGCTGCATGTATGGGCACTGGCAAAGGCTGCATGTATGGGCACTGGCGAAGGCTGCATGTATGGGCACTGGCGATGGCGAGGTTGCAATTATGGGCACTGGCGAGGCTGCAATTATGGGCACTGGCGAGGCTGCAATTATGGGCACTGGCGAGTAGGGTTGCCATCTCATCCCTTTAAAACAGGACACACATTAATTACACAGGTTCTGTGACTGATTAGGTGGTAATTAAACTCACTTAGTGCCTTATGTGCTTTATATTAGCCTCAGAACCTGTGTAAATTATATGTGTCCTGGTTTAAAGGGATGAGGTGGCAACCATACTGGCGAGGCTGCATGTATGGGCACTGGCAAAGGCTGCATGTATGGGCACTGGCAAAGGCTGCATGTATGGGCACTGGCAAAGGCTGCATGTATGGGCACTGGCGAAGGCTGCATGTATGGGCACTGGCGATGGCGAGGTTGCAATTATGGGCACTGGCGAGGCTGCAATTATGGGCACTGGCAAGTAGGGTTGCCATCTCATCCCTTTAAAACAGGACACACATTAATTACACAGGTTCTGTGACTGATTAGGTGGTAATTAAACTCACTTAGTGCCTTATGTGCTTTATACTAGCCTCAGAACCTGTGTAAATTATATGTGTCCTGGTTTAAAGGGATGAGGTGGCAACCATACTGGCGAGGCTGCAATTATGGGCACTGGCGAAGGCTGCATGTATGGGCACTGGCGATGGCGAGGCTGCAATTATGGGCGCTGGTGAGGCTGCATGTATGGGCACAGCAGTGACGAGGCTGCATGTATGGGCACTGCACTGGCGAGGCTGCAATTATGGGCAATGGCGAGGCTGCAATTATGGGCACTGGCGAGTAGGGTTGCCATCTCATCCCTTTAAAACAGGACACACATTAATTACACAGGTTCTGTGACTGATTAGGTGGTAATTAAACTCACTTAGTGCCTTATGTGCTTTATACTAGCCTCAGAACCTGTGTAAATTATATGTGTCCTGGTTTAAAGGGATGAGGTGGCAACCATACTGGCGAGGCTGCATGTATGGGCACTGGCAAAGGCTGCATGTATGGGCACTGGCAAAGGCTGCATGTATGGGCACTGGCAAAGGCTGCATGTATGGGCACTGGCGAAGGCTGCATGTATGGGCACTGGCGAAGGCTGCATGTATGGGCACTGGCAAAGGCTGCATGTATGGGCACTGGCAAAGGCTGCATGTATGGGCACTGGCGATGGCGAGGTTGCAATTATGGGCACTGGCGAGGCTGCAATTATGGGCACTGGCGAGGCTGCAATTATGGGCACTGGCGAGTAGGGTTGCCATCTCATCCCTTTAAAACAGGACACACATTAATTACACAGGTTCTGTGACTGATTAGGTGGTAATTAAACTCACTTAGTGCCTTATGTGCTTTATACTAGCCTCAGAACCTGTGTAAATTATATGTGTCCTGGTTTAAAGGGATGAGGTGGCAACCATACTGGCGAGGCTGCAATTATGGGCACTGGCGAAGGCTGCATGTATGGGCACTGGCGATGGCGAGGCTGCAATTATGGGCGCTGGTGAGGCTGCATGTATGGGCACAGCAGTGACGAGGCTGCATGTATGGGCACTGCACTGGCGAGGCTGCATTTAAGGACACTGCGCTGATGAGGCTGCATTTGTGGGCACTGGTAAGACTACATTTAATTAAAAAAAAATGTTCTGATTTTAAAGCTGTTTATTTTAAATTTCAGCTTTTTTTCCTGAAATTTCTGCCCTAAAATTTAGGTGCGTGTTATACGCGGCGCGTGTTATACGCCGATAAATACGGCATTTGTTCTTTTTGAAAGAAAATACTTTTTTTTCCAATATTTATTCACTTTAACCACTTCCCGCCCGCCCTATAGGCAAAGGACGGCGGGAAGGTGGTTACATTATCCTGATCGGACGTCATATGACGGTGGCAGGATAATGCGCTCCCCTGGGGGCGCGCAGAGCGGCGATCGGTGCTGCGGTGTGCCACTCTGACACACCGCATCTCCGATCTCGGTAAAGAGCCTACTGATGTAGGCTCTCGTGCAAAGTGGTGGGTGGCACATATTTTTGGCCTATATCTTTCACATATGACGTTTTTATTGTGTAGAGTATTTATTTATTTATTTTGAGGTCAATTATTCCAAGTTTGCGCTGATTTTTACTATTTCTATCCAGTATCCACTGAATGAATGTTCATGCAGTTTCATAGGATGAATAGCTCTGCAGATTTCGGATAAATACTCCTCATATTGGATGCATTCACATCTTTGGGTTTTCTGTGCCCTGTAGAGTTAGATGCATTGTTTGCATGGATGTGTAGGTGTGAATCCACCCCATAAGATTTGTCATTTCAGAATATATGAAACCATTGACAGCAGGTCAGACTTTTCAGAAACAATGATCTTTATTAATAAACATGTACAAACAGAGGTTATCTTTTGTTGTATGTTCAAGTTAACAAGCCTCATCCTAAATTTTCCCATCAACCCCTCAAAACTTCACATTCTGAGACGGCCTTCATAAGGCACTGATTGAAGCTTACGGTGGTCAGAACTCCTGTCGCGGTATAAGAAAGTCATTTCTAACAAGCGTTTAAAAATAAAAAGAGAGATAGCATTACTATGCTGATTGCCATCAGTGCTTTGCAGATGTGCTGTTTTATAACCCTGTTCCCATAGTCCAGTCTGAGGCTGCTAAAAAAAATAAAATAAAAAAAATAATATGATTTAATTCTCTATTAAATTGTGCGGTACTAAGGCAGCCTTTCTCAACCTTTTCAACACAGAGGAACCCTTGAAATAAATTTCTGGTCTCGGGGAACCCCTGCTAAAAATGAAAAATCTACAACTCATGACACATTAGTGTGACAGTCAGTGGGAAGAATGATCCTTACTCTTGTCATCATTGGGAAGAATTACCCCCTTACAGATAGCTAAAAGGAACAATGGTGTCATTGGGAAATTGAGAAATTGCCCTTTGCTCAAGGAACCCCTAGCAACCTCAGGAGGAACCCTGGTTGTGAAGCCCTATACTAAGGGCTCTGTTCATAAAGCATTTGTTGTCAGAAGTATTCATGCAAGATGAACTAGATGTCACCATAACTTTTGTAAGAGATTCATTCTTGTATCATCAGCTCCATCCAGTGGCCAAAATGAGGTATCGTTTTCTCATTAACCACTTAAGCCCCGGAAGATTTTACCCCCATTCCGACCAGGGGGTATTTTGCGATTCGGCACTGCGTGAATTTAACGCACAATTGCGCGGTCGTGCGACGCTGTACCTAAACGAATTTGACGTCCTTTTTTTCCCACAAACAGAGCTTTCTTTTGGTGGTATTTGATCACCTGTGCGATTTTTTGATCACGCGCTATAAACAAAAAAAGAGCGTCAATTTTGCAAAAATAGCAATATTTTTCACATTTTTTTATATGAAATTCCCCCAAAAAAAAATGTAAAAATCAAAATTTTTAAAAATTTTCGGCCAATTTGTTTTATGCTACCTATGTTTGGTAAAAAAAATCGCAAAAAGCGTATTTTGATTGGTTTGCGCAAAAGTTATCGCGTTTACTAACAAAGGGAAAGATTTTTGTCATTTTTGTTGTTTTTTTTTTTAACGCGTAATGGCGGCGATCTGCGTTTTTTTTGCGGTACTGCGACATTGCGGCGGACAGATCGGACCCTTGACTGACATTTTTGACACTTTTGGGGTTACCAGTGACATTTCTACAGTAATCAGTGCTATACATATGCACTGTTACTGTAAAAATACACTGGTAGTGAAGGGGTTAACTTTATTTGGAAGGGAGGGGCTGTGTGTGTCCCTAGGGGCGTGGTTTCTACTGTGATTGGCTGTGGCTCTAGCTGTAAGGACACTGATCAACGGATCTACATACCAGATCCGTTTTATCAGTGTCTTTGCAGCGAGGAGAATGACAGGCAGTTTGTTTACACAAGCTGCCTGACATTCTCCCTCTCCCCCGCCGATCGCCGAGTGACCGGCGGACATCGGGTCCGCTGGTCACACGCGCGGGGGGGTCCGTGACCACGCGGGAGCGGGAGCGCGCCCCCGGGGGCGCGCGCTCGCTCCCTAGACCCTCACAAGCAAGCTACGTAGCCCTACGTTAGTTTGCCTGTGAGGGGCTGACCGCCGACGTATATAGTCGTGCGGCGGTCGGCAAGTGGTTAAGGTATTTAAAAAAAAAAAAAACGATACCGCATTTTGGCCACTAGATGGAGCTGATGATACAAGAATTAATCTCTTACAAAAATGAAGGTAACATTTCATTAACCACTTCTGGACCAGAAGGATTTGCCCCCTAATGACCAGGCAATTTTTTATGATACGGCACTGCCTTAGGTTAACTGACAATTGCACAGTCGTGTGATTCTGTACCTTAATAAAATTGATGTCCTTTTTTTCCCATAAATAGAGCTTTCATTTAGTTATATTTGATCACCTGTGCGATTTTTATTTTTTGCGCTATAAACCAAAAAAAAGTGACATTTCTGAAAAAAACAACATTTTTCACTTTCTGCTATATAGCATTCCCAAAAACAAAAATTAAAAATCAAATTTTTTCATCATTGTAGGCCAATTTGTATTCTGTTACATATTTTTGGTAAAAAAAAAAAAAAATCACAATAGGCGTGAAAAGTTATCGCATCTACAAACTAGGGGAAATAGTTATGTCATTTTTATTTTTTTATTTTTTTTTTTACTAGTAATGGCGGCGATCTGCGATTTTTAGCGGGACTGCGACATTGTGGCGGACAGATCGGACCCCTAACCGACATTTTTGACACTTCTGGGGGGACCAGTGACATTACTACAGTAATCAGTGCTATAAATATGCACTGTTACTGTAATAATGACACTGCCAGGGAAGGGGTTAACCTAGGGCTGATCAAAGGATTAAGTGTGAGCCTAGGCGAGTGTTTTCAAACTGTGGGGGGAAGGGCTTGTGAAATGATCATAGAGACCTGTGATCCTATATAGAAGGATCACAGGCGCTCTGTGTTCATTCCAGAGAGAAGAATGGTCAGCTGTGTTTACAACAACAGACTGTCATTCTCTCTGAGCGGGGAGCAATCACAGGTGCCCGGTGGTAATCACGGCCACTGGTCCTGTGGATCGGCTTCCCCGCTTCCTAATGGGGGAAAGCGTGCACCTCTGGTGGCACACGCACTCCCGTGAACCGACGTCCAGGTACGGCGGTCCGTGCAGCCGAGCCAGCCTGCCGCAGCATATCTGTGGCGGGCGGTCGGCAAGTGGTTAAGCTTGCATGAATGCTTCTGACATTCACACAACAAATGTTTTATAGCTAGACCCCTATGGGGTTGATTTACTAAAAGCAAATAGACTGTGCACTTTGCAAAATGCAGTTGCTTCAGAGCTTAGTAAATGAGCTAAAGGTTTACTTTGCAACGAATAACCAATCACGTGCAAAGGGAAATAAAAAAAAGACAGCATTTTTGCTTGCACATGATTGGTTGACGGAAGTCAGCAGAGCTTCTGATATTTACTAAGCTCTGGATGGAGCAAGTGCTCATGCAGAGTGCAACAGCACTTTGCAAAGTGCGCAGTCTATTTGCCTTTAGTAAATCAACCCCACTGACTGCAGTTCAACCTTCCTGGTGCATGTGTTTTACACTACAGCAGTTGATTCACCTTCACTGAATGTTTGACGAAAGTCACATTCACTACTTTATAATTATTTATCCATTAAAATGTATATGAATTTTTTTTTTTTTTTTTTTTTACGTTCTGGATAGAGGGTTGAAGGGTCGGACCCACAACAGGGATAAAAGGGTTGGACCCACTGCCAAGTTTTTTTTTTTTTTATTGATGTTTGTCTCCCCACTGGGGAGATTTATCCATCCCGGTGACCATTGTTACCTTGAAATCCCAAATTTTACGAGTTTTCATCAAAGCAAGAGGGGAGGGAGACCATTCAATGGGTACAGAGGTTCTGGGGACAACTGCCAATGATGGGAATTCCCTCCACTTTGGGGAGATTTCATTTTAGTTCCTGCTGCATCTCCAAGACAGGCTGCAAAGAGAATTTTCCCAGCAAACAAAAGAGGGCCAATGGGGTCTCTAACCCTTTCGGCTATAAAAAAAAAAAGTTTGACGTTGTTAACAAAGTGACTGAGGCCCCTGTAGCATGACCTAAGTGCAATTTAAGATGCCCTAATCAGTATTGTTTGATGTATCAGGACCTTTAAGGAAGAATTTAACCCAGTTTAAAAAATAAAAGGCAGGAAATTGTTTGAAATAGTGGAGTTTGAAATGACTAAATGCATGCAAATAATGTATTTAGATGCCTTCCCCCTTGATTGTTATGCAAGTTGAAAGCAGGACCCGACGGAATGCTACTAGAGCAAGTTTTTTACCTGGTTCAGACTTGCTAAAACCTTCAGGAACTGTGTGCACCCACAGACCTAAAATTTTACTTTGTGTGTGTGCTTAAAAGTTATGGATACGGACTCTACAAAAGTAACGTGGAATAATCCACTGCACATAAAGGTCCATTAATTTTCTTGATCCACTATGTTGTCATCAAATACTTCCCCTGGGTGGTATCAAAGGTAGATGTTTATAGTCTGTTCTGACTGCTGGGAAATTTAATGGAGGACAGGGTGGGGTGCTCCTGGTGGATTGGCGGGTTGGTTAGGGGCAGAGTGGGGTGGTCCTGGTGGATTTTTGGGTTGGGTTGGGAGCAGAGTGGGTGGTCCTGGTAGATTGGTGGGTGGGTTGCAAGAAGAATGGGGTGGTCCTGGTGGATTGGTGGGTTGGGTTGGTAGCAAAGTGGGGTGGTCCTGGTGGATTAGTGGGTTGGGAGCAGGGTGGGGTGATCCTCGTGGACTGCTGGGATGGGAGCAGGGTGTAGTGATCCTCGTCTCTTGGTAGGTTGGGTGTAGGGTGGGGTGGTCCTGGTGGATTGGTGAGTTGGGGGCGGGGTGGGGTGATCCTGGTGGACTGCTGGGATGGGAGTAGGGTGTAGCGATCCTCGTCTATTGGTAGGTTGGGTTTAGGGTGAGGTGGTCCTGGTGGACTGCTGGGTTGGGAGTAGGGTGTAGTGATCCTCGTCCCTTGGTAGGTTGGGTGTAGGGTGGGGTGGTCCTGGTGGATTGGTGAGTTGGGGGCAGGGTGGGGTAATCCTGGTGGATTGGCAGGTTGGGTTCGCACAAGTGAAGTTGATTTTTTATTCTTACCTACCACACCTCACTGGGTATGACTCAGTGATGTCCATCTTTAATTTTTAACCTATTTGAATACTAACATTTTGTTATGAATGGATCTCCATGGAAGATCCCACTTATATGCTGATCTGACTCCCTACTGGCTAAAGGGCATAATTACAGACAGCAGGCAGCAGCATTCTATGCCCATGCCTCCAAAACATAAAATAAGGCTTTAGATGGCAGGGATGTGGACTTCAAAGGCTTACCTGGGGCCTGGAATTCCTTGATAGCTACAAGATTGGAAAGAAAGTTCAGAAGCTATCAATGAACATTCCCTTCATCCTTCCAATCTGGTGTTTGACAGTACAATGACGCGTGCGCACAAAGCGCCATGGTATGTCCAAGTTTTCTGGAGAACCAGTCCTAGGTTTGTCTTTTTTTTGAGGTCTATATTTTTATTTTTTAAGACTTCAATGGCCTATTTGTGAACTGAAATGAAGTACATTTGTTCCCACAAGCCCTGGCATTGCATTAATGTAGCTACAGCATGGTGACCAAGGCTGTCTTTAAGACAGGGCAAAATGGGCAGCTGCCCCGGGCCCAGTCATGTTGTGGGGCCCAAAGCAGCTGCCCCTTGAGCCCACACTGCCCGCAAATAGTTCATAAATGGATTTGGGAGGGCCCAAGAACACGTTTGCCCAGGGTCAAACCGATATTAAAGATGGCCCTGATGGTGACACCATTACATTGGTAAAAATTGCATACTAGAGAATCCACAGTAGGCCTATCTCCACATTAGTACACAATGTTCAATGCCCCAACCTATTTAAGTATAATACAGCAACACAGTGTTGGAGGCTTTTAGGCCCACTTAAGTGGAGGTCAACAAGAGACATGGTTTGGCCCAGTCCAGTTTTCATCATTGCCCCTCTGTATCTTGATAACACTGGAATGGTGCAACTCTAAAATAAAGAAAGATTCAGCCTCTGATAGACTGGAGTATGATAAGAGGGCCAAACAATACATTTTGCTTCGCCAGATATTTCAATACAATGTCCTTATCAGTCTTTTAAAGGTTGCGTTGTTCAGCTGCCCTCTTGCACTAGTCAAGGCGAGAACTGGTGGAAATGTAAACATGCCTCGCCCCTGAGCTTCCAGTGAAGTTCCCATGAAGGGGCGTGTACATGCCGGCCCCTGAGCAGGATCCTGGGAAAGAAAGGCTGACCTTATGGGCTGAGAAAGGAGAAGGCTACGAGAAGAGGGACACTTGACAAAGGCACAGAGAAGATCATCTGTAAGAAAGAAGTACACAGCACGTCACTGTTACACAATAGTCCTCATTGCTTTTAAACTTAACATATTCTTTTGTCTGAAGGGGACTGTCAAACTAGAACATCATTTTTGTTATTGGCAGGATCAAAAAAAGCCTGAGAAAAACAACTAATTTAACTACCACATCTAAGGACTGGTGAGCTGCCATATAATATATTTTTGTTCCTGGGTTTGGCTGCACTTTTAGACCCCGTTTACACTGGGGCGACCTGTCAGGCGACCTAGTCGCTTGACAGGTCGCTGTAGGTCGCCTGCCATAGAGAAGCTGCGGACCCGTTCTAATAGGAGTGACACAAGTCGCTCCAACTTAGAAAAAGGGTCCGGAGCTTCTTTGGGGCGACCCGGAGCGACCTGCATTGACTTCAATGTTATGAAGTCCGTGCCGGCCGCTCCGAGGTCGCGGTGCGAGCTGCGTGCCTCGACCTGTGAGGTCGCCCCGGCAAGTCGGATCGCCCCAGTGTGAACGGGGTCTAAGACTAAAAATAAACATTAACAGTCCCATTGGTGGCATAATAACAAAAGAAAATGCAGCAGACTGTTCAGGAAATATTTTTCATTATGACACAAAATACATAAAAATTAATCCACTGTACTAGTCACAAGCAGCCAATCACTGCCTTCTAGATGCATTGTGGGGGAATGGTAAAATGGAAACTTCTTTTAGTTAAATTATATTTACCCTTTTCCTTAGCTTCAAAGTAAACAATCATCATATTGCATCTCCTTTTTTTTCTCTGGGCTTGAGCTATAGAAATGCATACATAATCCATCAGAAAGCTGTTAGAATGTTGTCAATAAAGGTATTTTTTTCAGATATAATAGACATGAGCCAGCAATTTGATAGCTTCTTCATTAGTAGATTTTATTGTTGCACAACAGCAATGGCAGAACACAAAAAGATGCTAACGCGTTTCAGCCGAAGTCTTCCTCATAGCATGCTTTAGCTGAAGTACTTCAACATCTTTTTGTTTTCTGTTATTGCTAGGGATGCACCGATCCGATATTCGGATCGGATATCGGCGCCGATATGGCCATTTTAGATGGATCGGGGGATCGGTAACATTGACCGATCCACTGGCCGATCCGGTTTTTGCTTGGTAACGGCTCAGCCATTCCTTACTAGGTGCAGTAGTAGTATGGGATAGGAGCCGCTACTTTCTGTATAGGTACGGCTCACAGGCGGAGTGATATCAGATGCACTCCGCCTGTGAATGGAGGAGCCGTACACATGAAGCAGCGGCTTTGCTCTGTACTGCAGCCGCTTGCTTTGTGTGTAGCTCCAGGTCGGTTCCGGTATCGGTATCAGCGATTTCACAATGCCAGATATTGGTATCGGTATCGGGTCCAAAAAAGTCGGATTTGTGCATCCCTAGTTATTGCTGCTATGCAACAATAATGTGTATTGATGAAAAAGCTATCGAGTTGCTGGCTCACATCTATTATGGATCCACAGTGAATGTTACAGCCAGACACTGACACTCTGCTCATATACTCTTCAGATACAGCGGTAGAGCTTGGGTGAGTTCTTTTTGTATTGTTCTCAGACACCATGGGGGTTGATTTACTAAAATAAGAGTGCAAAATCTGGTGCAGCTGTGGAAGCCAATCAGCTTCTAACTTCTGTGACGGACCCCCTTACTCAAGAAGAGTATGTCCACCGTATAAGCTTCCCTTGCCTGATACCAGCACAATCCAAGATCCCTTAGCCCACCCAGTCAATTGTTGAGACATCAGTGTAGGGTGGTAAGAAGCATAAGACTGTTTATTCAAACACAGGCACAAAGAGATATACACTCTGGGACAATCCCCCCTCCCCTTTAGCAGCTAATCCACATACACATATACATCCCATAATAGGTTGATCCCAAGGCAGACAGAAACAATAGAACAATGGGATACAGGCACTTAACAATAACAAACCCCACCCCACCTCAAACTATCTAGCAATCTGAAAAGTGAAATTGTTTATCTTCATATATTTCTTGAGTGATATGGTTTATAAATATTATTGTCCCAAGTGAAGGAGCCCCTTCATCCTTTCAACAAAAACCACATATATAGAACCCAGGATAACCAGGGTAAAATGAAATGCTGAGTCTGGTGTGGTTGTACAGCGAGTCTGATTAGTGCAGACCCAACTGGGGTTCTTGGTCACCCTGTGCCCCTAATAGACACAGGATGACTTACACATAAGAGGGGACGGGGAATCTGGAGAAGGAGTTTCCCGACCTCTGTAAGGTAATCCTGGTTCCACAAGCCCCCCAACCAACGTGACTCCCGTCATAACTTCAGCTTGTTCAATAAAGCTTTGACAAGGAAAACTGGAGGCTTAATGGTTTCTTTGCAGACCTGCACCAGATTTTGCACTCTCCAGTTTTAGTTAATCAACCCCCTTGATTCCATTATAATGGGATAAATATAGTTACCTCTTCTGACCCTTTATTTCTTACACAATCATACTGGTGAGAAGAAAACTTAAAGTGAAAGAAAGTACATCAAGGCAGTTGTCACTGGAACAGATATCTCCATTGGAGGGCTTCTCCTCTATTTCTCTTCCAGTGACAATTGTAACATTTTGGATTTCAGATATTTTCTGACCTAGTGATAGTGACCACCAGGAAACATAGAGATGGCGAGTCTCCCCAGCAGTGAGACAGACAGCAATAAGAACCACACACCCACAAAAGTTTTGGTTTTAGCTATATTTCAAACACTGGATAAAGAGTTACGTACCCTGTTTCCACCAAAAAAAAGCCCTACCCCTAAAATAAGACCTAGCGTGATTTTCAGGGAGGGCTGCAATATAAGCCCTACCCCGAAAATAAGCCCTAGTAAGGTCCTTGCAAAAGTATATAATCTGTTTTGTAAAAAAGATTACAGTATATTATGCCCAGAGTGTCTCCTTTTCTAACTTTTTTGTTGAAAAGAATTTATTTACAGCGCCGCTTGGCGCTTACGTGACCTGCCAGAGATCTTCTCCTCTCTTCCAGGCTGACTCCAGTGGCCCCTCCCACAGTAGTGCCTGGAGCAGGGTTGACGTCCGCAGGGATCTATGTCCTTCCCTCGGCAGTGCTCAGAGCCAGGCAGAAGAGCTCCGGCGGATCACGCGAGCGCCCAGCGGCGCTGTAAATTAGGTATTTTCTACAAAAAAGTTACAAAAGGAGACTCACTTGACATTGTATAATCTTTTCATAAAGTTACAAAAGGAGACACACTGGACATTATAAAGTCGTTTTTCCAAACGGATTACATATTTTTACAATGACTTTTTAACTAAGGTTTATTTCTGGGATTAAAGATGTCATAATGATGACTCCTGAGCTGACAGGGGAAGAGGGGTAGAGAGGACAGGGGACATAGATAAGACATCCCCTGAAAATAAGCTCTAATGAGTTTTTTGTAGTCAAAAGTAGTATAAGACCTGGTCTTATTTTTGAGGAAACACGGTATAAATGTTCAAAAACCACCCTTGGGAGCAGGACGATCAAGGGCTTGGGAGACAGGGGGAGAGAAGACAAGGGACATACATAAGACATCCCCTGAAATTAAACCCTAATGAGTTTTTTGTAGCCAAAATTGCTATGAGACCCGGGCTTATTTTTGGGGAAACACGGTATTAATGTTCAAAAACCACCCTTGGGAGAAGGATGATCAAGGGCTTGGGAGCAGGTCCTGGGAAGGCAACTATCAGAGCACAAATGTGCTAAGTCATATATTTTAATGCATTCTTTCTCTTTGTCAAGTCTTTATCAAGAAAAAAAAATGCTAAATTTTATCCAGGTAGTAAAGATGTCTGATCACTTTAAAACAGATATTCACTCCGTCCTCTGATACTTGCTGGAGATGCTATCAAGAACGAGGGAGTTATCTCAACATCTAGTAGAGCTGCCCAAAATCCAAGTGTTTTATCACTTAAAAAAGCAAATAATGACATGCAATCTAAATGGCACACCAGAGGTAGCTTTACTGTCAATACTCCCAGGCTCTCTGCTATCCATAAAACAAGATATCCTGAAATTGTGTCTAAAGCCCCGTACACACGTACCGATGGTCGGCATACAAATGTTCCTCTTTTCTCCCCGGGATGTCGGTGTCTGCTGAAAAGTGCAAAGACAGCACAAGGACAGCACAAGAATTTTGTCCGCCGACTGCAGAAGTGATGTCATGTAATGGTTAACTTTCCCTGTGTTTTCTATTTTCTGAGCATGCCCAGTCTTGCAAATCTGCGGTCTGTCGGCCGAATTGTGTACTGACAGGCGAACAATCGTCCGTTCTGGTGTCGGCATACAAATATTTTCATGTTTGCAAGAAAGACTTTTGTCCGCGGATTGTGCGCAGACATCTGTCGGAGGCACCATACTAACACGCGTACAATCGGCAGATCCTTCGTCCACCGACGTTTGTATGCCGACGATCGGTACGTGTGTACGGGCCTTTAGAGTACCGATCACAATATCCAGACACTGGGTGCTTGGGAGCAGGACCACCAAACGTTTGGGAGCTGGTCCTGGGAAGGCAACTATCAGAAGACGAATGGGCTAAGTCATATATTTTAATGCATTCCTTCTCTTTGTCAAACCATTATCAAGAAAAAAATTACAAAAGTATACCAAGGTGGTAAAGATGCCTGGTCACTTAAAAACAGATGTTCACGTTGTCTTCTGTTACTTGCCAGAGATGCTAGCAAGAACAAAGGAGTTATCTCAACATTTGGCACTGCCCAAAAATCCAACTGTTCTGTCACCTAAAATCTTTCAGGTATGTAAAGACATGCAATCGACAAATCTAAAGGGCACAGCAGAAGTAGCTTTATTGTCAATACTCCCAGGTTCCCTGTGATCCATAAAGCTAGATATTCTAAAACATTGCCTGGTAACAACGCATATGGCCATATCCAGAACACTGGACACCAGACACCATACCACCACTGCCAGTCTGGGCCGGGATTATAGATATCTTGATAATTATGGAGATCCTGATAGCAAGGGACACTGACAAGCAGGGCCATCTTTAACACAGGGCAAAAGGGGCAGCTGCCCCGGGCCCAGCCATTGTTGTGGGGCCCAAAGCAGCAGCCCCTTGTGCCCGCACTGCCCACAAATAGTTGATAAGTGCATTTGGTAGGGCCCAAGAAAATATTTGCCCAGGGTCCAATCAATACTAAAGACGGCCCTGCTGACAAGATTGATCTTTCTCACCTCACATGGTGGCACTGAGCCACGTTAACCACATCTGGACTGGAAGGTTTTACCCCCTTAATGACCAGGCCATTTTTTGCGATACGGCACTGCGTTACTTTAACATCCTTGGCGGTATTCCCGAGTGTGGCTCGGGGTGGAATTTCAGCGCCATTAGCGGTAACCCCGAGCCACACTCGGGGTACCGCCAGGGAGCATCGCTGGATCCTGGAAGAGGTTACTTACCTTGTCCCTGGGATTCCCGGATGTATCCTGGCAGTGTACGGCTGATACTCTGTGCCCCGGCTTCCGTTCCCTATGAGCGTCGCGTCGCAGGGGGGTGGACCCGGCGGCAAATTCAAAAAGTAAAACACACCAAACACACTGATATACTGTAATCCTATTGGATTACATTACTATATAAAATAAATTGACATTAGTTTGCTCCCCAGTGCCCTTGCCTGCGATTCTACTGTACTTTATATATACATATATATATATATATATATATATATATATATATATATATATATATATATATATATATACTTGAGCTTATTTATAGTTATTTATTATATTTGATTTTGTGTTTCAAACTTTATCATACCCGAGATGCTATGAAGAAGAACGCGCAGTAAAAAAAAAAATCATATGTAAATAGTTGGTTTGAGCTGCTCGTGCTTAAGAATTACATGCAAAATAACTGTACTGCTTTCAGCACCTAAAATCGGAAACAATCATACCGCCAGGGAGGTTAACTAACTATTGCGCAGTCGTGCAACACTGTACCCAAAAAAAAAAAAAGAAGCTGACATCCTTTTTTCCCCACAAATAGAGCTTTCTTTTGGTGGTATTTGATCACCTCAGCGATTTTTATTCCTTGCGCTATAAACAAAAGATAGGGACAGTTCTGAAAAAAGAAAAAAAATATATTTTTTTTACTTAGGGGTAAGAAGGGGGTGTCCCTAGGGGGTATTTTCTAACTGTGTGGGGGATGAGCTTTCTGCATCAACACAGAGACCCGTGTTCCTAAATAAGAGGCACATGGGATCCCTGTGTTCACAACTGACAGAACAACGTTGCGCCGTTCTGTTTCCACGAGGAGCGTTCGCGGGTGCCTGATGGCAATCTCGGCCGCTGGACCCACTGATCGGCTTCCCCTGTGATGAATGGGCATGTGCGCCCCCACTGGCGGTCCTGCAAAGCAATGTACAGTTATGTCGTTTCGCAGGACAGAGCCGACCTGCCGCAGTAAAACTGCTGTGGGCGGTCTTTAAGTGCTTAAAGTGCTTGTAAACCTCAGATATGAAATATAAACAAAGCATCTCCCTCTATAGTGTGTACTTGTCTCAATTAAAAGGGCTAAGTGTCACTCTTGTCTGCTGCTTCATTCCTCTGCTATCAGCATGTGTCACTTCTGACAAGTTTTTCTGACACTAAGAGAAAAATGGTGACAGGGGAGGGACCTCTACATGAATGACAGCCTCAGCTCTGTTTATGTGTGCTGGGCGGAGGGGGTGTGTCCCTTTCCTCCAATCAGCTCTCAGAGCTCTCCTTACTGAGCCCTACAGAGTGTAACTTCTCCATCCCCTTTTTCTCAACTCTCAGAAAAGCTTTAAAATTCAGCACTTTGGCTACAGGGAAGAAAGGCTGCAGATAAACAGGTACAACTTATGTAAGAGGATTTGTTTAATCTCTGTGTATCACCTGAGGCCAGTCACTTTACTGGGTATATGTGAGGGTTTACAACCGCTTTCAGGCATTTCAAAACCTCTTGACATCCTAACTATTGATCGTCCGATAACGGTTTTTCATTGCCGATACCGATATTTTGGCCATTGAATATCGGTACTGGCCGATATTTTATAAAAAAATGTTTAAAAATGTTTTTTTTTTTTAGCACCTGACAGGTACTTTTGTGGAGGGATCTGGGGGTCTAAAAGACCCCAAACCCCTATTCTGCACTTAAAAGCATTCAAAACACCAAGTTTGCAAATTTGGCTGTTTTGAATGCTGTCATTTTTTTTTTTAATCTGGCGCCGAGTACCCGGACCCATGACATAATTTCCGGGTTTTTGCACAGAGACCCGATCAGAGCCGAATGCGGATCTTCGGCGGCTGTGCAGGCTGGTTGCCCGGGTCTACCCGTGGGACGGGAGACCCGGGTGAGCCGCGGAAGGTGGCGGAGGGGGGGCTGTCCCCTCCCGCTCCTTGTAATGACAGCCAAGCAGCTTCTCAGCCGCATCGGTTGTCATTACAAGACAGCCGACCGTCGGCTATGGAAGCCGGTACCGGGGTGATGCCTCTAGCTGGAGGCATCACTCCGGTACAAGCACTTTCCCGAAATATCGGCAATATCGGTCACCTCCGGGGCCGATTCCGATATATCGGGGAAAGTGCATATCGGCCCTTGATATATCAGCATTGCCATAAATCGGTCGATCCCTAATCCTAACTACCTACCAGCTATTGTTAACATTATATATCTACCCCTTAGGCCTGTTTCACACAGGCTTCAGCTTGTATACGAGAAGTGTGAACAGCAAGCTTTTTCAAAGCATTTGCAGAGCTTTTAGCTTACCATTCAGCTCCAGTTTGTAATTGTTGAACACAGATCCTAATGGGAGTGCTGATTGCCACTGCTAGCAGGCTTCAGCACTTCTTGAAGATTGTTGAAAGCCTATTTTCAAATACATTTGTGTCGTAGACTTTCTCAGTTGCAATCAAAAGATAGTGGATATCCTTTGGTACAAAATCAGCCCAGAATTCAGATAGCTAGTGCAAGTATAATTACAACTCCTCTAACCAATAGGGTAAACCTAAGGTCCCAGCACTATTTGACTTAGGTTACTACTATTTCCAAGCACAGCCTTGCCATATCCCGTATCAATGCTTTGTCTACAGCCAGCCTACTGGGAAACAAACCAGCATCATTATACTGCACAGCCATTTCCAATGCGTGGACATGTGACACAAAAGCCATGAAGCCAAACCAGGAATGGACACCCCTACCTGGCTATGCTCCAGGTGCAGGAACTACAAGACTGGTTGAACTAATTTTCTAAGAAAAAAAGGAGATATCTGCGCTTGGGCCAAATAATCAGCTGCTGAACACTATACTCTTGATACTAGATATATATAGACAAGTGAAAACAAAGTGTAGTGCTAAATCAAACAATGTGATAAATACAATTGTAGCACTGCTGAGAATTGCACTTTCTGGATTCCCCTGGGTTATCCGTAGCAACAGTCCGTGGAAAGTTATCACTTTAAATGCTTGGCTCAGACAATGAACAGTCCAGGGGATTTGTTTTTTTGTGTTTTATTTAGAACTGGGATAGGAGAAGGGATGAGTGGGATACTCCAACTACGAAGTATACACAATTCTGAGGACAACTAGCTGTAGTGTGCAGCAAGGCCGCTGCTTCACCTTGCCACTGAAGTGAAGATAATGAATATGATCCTGTTAAAGTTACTCTTCAGGGTCCTAACTTGGCACCCCCTTTCTCACTTGCTGTGTGTGCTGAACTCCTGTCCACTGACTCTCCACTGGAGTGGTCCCCTTCCTGGGCAGACACCTGGCAAGCTTCCCAGTACTCACGAACACTGTTTTTCCCAAGGTTGCTCTGCCTTCAGCTCCACTTGTCAGCATCCACTGGACCTCCTGGCTCAGCACCACACTCCTGGTCTACTAGGCCAACCGCCTGTGACCACCTTCCATACAGACAGGAGGAGAGGCAGCCGTCACCCTCCTCCTAGGACTTTGCTTCCCGCCCAAAGACCCCCTGTCACATGTGCCCTTGGCTTTTATAACATATCCCAGGATGCACCACTGTTTGTGCCAACCCACTGGAATAGTTACAAAGCCTGTGTGTCACTGGCTGGGTTTTCTCCACTGTCCAACAGGCTCCCCTATTGGATACAGTGGGGACACTCCTTCAGGCCAGATGAATCACACATGGACATATGCAACAGGCATAACTACTGATCAGGCTCCCCTGATAAGCAGATGGAGCAAACTATTCTGCTTCCTAGCACCTATCTAGGAGGGTGCTGCTACACAATGAATAGCATACAATACTAAATAGGTAAGATAAATCCAGAAAGTGCTCAATAAAAGCAAATGTGAATTTGTTAAATTGTATTGAAATGTAAAAGCAAGTGCACAAAGGAAATACAATCAAATGAAAAAAGTCCAATATGAAATTCTGTGCCATGTGTACAGGGACAGCGAATGTAAAACCCAGGAAATATCCACACCAGGAACTTACCAGAAAGCTAGTGACCCCCCCGTACTCAGGGAGGTCAGAGAGCACTACATCAATCAATAGATCCAATGGCAAGAGCTTGATCATTAATTCAGGTGACTTCAGGCAGCAAGTTCACAGATAGAGCCGATCAAGTGACTCCCGCCAATCCACTGGGTTCTTAGCGTGTATGACATCCAAAGCCACAAACAGGTCAGTTTTCAACACTAAAGATGGCCGAACAATGATGGCGCAAGCTCTGTAGGGTGTGTGCGTGGCTCCGCCCTACGTGCTTCATCAAAGGTGACATCGTCAGGAACATTGTATTTCATTTGTGCTCTAACACATTTGCTTTTATTGAGCACTTTATGGATTTATCTTACCTATTCAGTGTGTTTTATGGTATTCATTTTATTCATTGTATTTATCACACTGTTTGATTTAGAGCTGCACTTTGTTTCCACTTGAACACATTTTCTGGTTAATAAAAATATTCACATCCAGGGTACCTTTTTAGCATACATTTTTACTCTCTCAAACAACATTAACTATTTTAACCTCCCTGGCGGTCTGAATATGTCAGTATTTTTGAATGTCAAAGCGGTACATTGTTTTGCATGGAAATCTGTTGTTTTATATTGTAAGCCTGTAATTCTTAGGAATAACTCACTTAAATCTGTCCAAGCAAGAGTGTAGTAGACATTCCGGGTATGATAAAGTTTAAAAAAAAGAAATTATAAATTATCATATAATAATACATTTAATTCAATAATATAATTGACCAAAAACACTGAAATTTGTCCAAACAAGGGTGCAATATTGCTTATTACTGTAATACTAGATACTGCATATTGGTTTAGTAAACATCCCGGTTAAGAAAAGTTTTGAAACATGGGACTGCACAAAGTCCAATGTCAAAATCGGAACAATAGATCCTTGTTTCCTTTTGGATTTTCCTTCCACTGTCATCTCGCTTCGAGCAACAAACCACGCACATGGTTTGGTGCTGACTTTGTCTCGGTTGGTGGGATGTAGTGCGTGAAGTGACGACCAGTCAGGTGTTCTGGGTTGACAACACCAACAGCACGATGTCCAGATCTATTTATAGCCATTAATGGTGTTTGGTGATTCGGACAGATGTGTTCGGCAACTTTCCAAATGAAGTCCGAAGGATTCACAGGCTTGTCACTTTTTTTTTTTTTTTTTAGCAGAATGTAGGCATTTCACAAGCATTGCTCAAGAAGATGTGTGAAGATCTTCTTATAGTACTTTTTTTTGCTGTTTCCTCATAGCTGGGTAGAATATCATTGGTTGGTCAGCTCTGTCAACACCTCCCATGGTGTTATTGTAATCTACCACTACTTGTAGCTTCACAATTTCTTTCCCATCTTTCGTGCGTACCATAACAGTGGAGGTATTATGAACTGTACTCATTAGGCACACATCTTTCTTGTCCCGCCATCGCAGTGCCATCATTTTGCCTATCTGCCAGACAACCCTTTCTCCAGTCTTCAGCTTCTTATTGCCAAACATTGGCAGCATGTCGCATCGGTTAGTCCTGACGGTTCCATAGGCATCAGTTTTGTTTTGCAGAAGAAACTCATAAAGTTCAGGAGATGTATAAAAGTTGCCGGTTGTTAAACAATAGCCTTGATTTAGCAATGGCTCAGGCAGTGAAAGAACAGAAGATGTTGTGATTCCATAATTGCTATATTTTGGATCAAATTTTGTTCCTTTTCCAGTGTATATTACTGAATTCCAAATGTAGCCAGTTGACGATTCGCACAGCATGTAGGATTTTACGCCAAATTATGCCCTCTTTGATGCAATGTATTGCACTCAGCTGAGCCTTCCCTTGTAGGCCATTAGACTTTCATCTATGCTGATATCTCTTTCTGGCACATAGCTCCATTAGAAATTTTTTAGAATAATTTGAGATACTTCCCAAATTTTCTTTAGTTTTGGTGCAGGATGAGTAGTTTCATCAAATTCTTTGTTGTTTTCGAAGTGTAAATATTTCATGATCAGGAAAAATCTGTACTCTGACATGACCGTGCCAAAGAATGGAGTGGCAAGTAATGTATTGGTTGCCCAATACCACTTCTGCAGGGGTTTACCCACCACTCCCTGAAGAATTATTAGGTCCAGAAATTTCCAAATGTCATCCTTGGTCACTGGTTCCCACGTTTTGCTTCTTGAAAACGTCCGATTCAGAGTAGCCAATTGTTGCTCTTTGTACCGGTTTGTCTCGGTAACTATTTTTTAGTTCAATCTTAGTTTATTGAGAACGAAGAGTTTTACAAGGGGGTAAGCATGGGGGCATGAAACATACAGAAAAATAAATTGTGCAGGAATGCCATATATTAAACTTTGGGTAAGGGCATACAACAGTCAATATCAATAAGTGCAAATAAGGAACATAAACCGCCAGGTCCATTGGATCTCGGCTGCAGCACAATTAAAGGAAAAACAGCAACTTGGGGTAACATGTGTGAACATAAGCAAAAGAAAGGACAAGCAAGGGACAACACAGGTAGAAACACCATCATAGCTGGCGTCACATGGGAAGATTGTGAGAAGTGTGGAAGGCATTGATAAATATCCAGGCTTCCTATCAAGGATCGCCGAAAAAAAACAAATAAGCATAAAAAGGATTGCCTCATGGTGCCAATGGTATAGCCAGAGAGGGGAATAAAGGGAAGAGGGTGGGATAGAGCAGGGGGATGTAGACAGAGGTAAGCCAAGGGGGCAAAGAAGGTGGATGAAATCAGGAGGGGCCGCCCACGTCCCACTACTGCCCCCCAGCACCCGGCAGCACAGACGTCTCGAGCCAGGACTGAAAGGCATCCGAACACCGAAACATGTCCCAGGATCTCCAAGCAGCAGAGAATCGTTCCTCTCTGCCCCCCTCTTGCGCCAACAGGTTTTCCATGTCCCTAAGCCGGTCTAGTTCCAGAGCCCACTCAAGTTTAGAGGGTACGTGTTTGGTCCTCCAGTGTCTGGGTATCACCGTCTGAACAGCTGCCAAGAAGAAACGCAGAACGTCTCTCTTGATCGACCGGAAGGAGCCGGGTAACAAAGATCGGTAACTATTTTTTCAATAACCTCAGAAATAATTGTAAGTATGCCAAGGGGTTGTCATGGTCAACGTCTACTTTCATACCAGGTGCTCCAGTAAATGGGAATCTTGGGGCGCTGCCTGATCTGTACCGCAATCAATAGAGCACCAAGTTCAGAGCACAGTCGCGGAATTGTCGTTATCGTCACTTTCAGTGACCGATAACTAATTTCCCCACTAATCACTATCACTCAATTCTTCAAGTAATTCCAATTCACTATCGCTGTTTTCTAGCTGGTCTAAAACCGCTTTTGACCTAAAGGAATGGTTTTTGGATGCCATGGACGTTCTCAAGTTTCCAGGCAGAAAGAACAGTAAAAGTGCAGGCAGGGCACTGGACAAATCACTAGGCACAAAACTGAGGTGAAATGGTTTCACACAGTAAGGTAATCATGACAGATTACAATGTACTGTATTGTGTTTTCAAATAACCTGCGCCCCCCTACTGAGCACCAGCCGCTAGCTCAAATACTGGAAAATTGCTATAACATAATACACACACAAGCAGCGCTGGTAAAATAAAGTATAAAATAAAATAATGTTCATCAAAGTCCAACAGGTATGAGGATAATGCAGAGGATTCAGGAATACAGACTTTTCACCCAGGTGCTTGACACCGCAGAGTAGTAACATAAACCTTCCACCACACACTGACTCTTACCAACAGGTGAAGACCAGAACAGCAGTAAGTGATTTAGAGGACCACTAAACCCGGCTATCCCTGGAAGGAAACTGGGGACATCCGTGGATCCAATCAGCCAGCAACAGAAAGCCTTTAGTAACCACACTCCGCATAGAGTGAAATGTGGAATCAATCCTCCTTATAATTCCGGACAGGCATAAAACACATCCGTATTTCATCAGACCTCATACATGGGAGAAATGCCAGAGAGACATAGGCTAGCTTTTCCCAACGCGTTTCATCATTACGACGTCATCAGGGGGCGTGGCCGTACGTCCGCGTCACATCCAATATATAGCCCAGACAGAAACAACAGTTATCAAGAACAGCTGTGTTCCCAATATAATTGGCGATTCCGGGGGCGGAAGAACCTAGTGTCTCAAATGCATTCCACAAGAGGAAAACTTGGAACCAGCACAACCCCGGAAACCGGAAGTGAAAAATGAGATACAACCCCGAATAATACAAAGAGAGCCCATCTCATTAAACAAATGAATGTTATGAATACTTTATGTCATCACACACGGATGCCGGGAAGGAACGTTACTGAGAAGCAGAATACAAGACTATACAAAATAAAAACAATACATGTATTTCAATGTGTATGTGTGTGTTTTTTTTTTTTATTCCCACCGGGTTACGTCCCCCCCCCCCCCCCGCATCGCGGCACTCGCAGGGAAGAGAACCCGGAAGATGAATGCCAGCATCGGCCGGAGGACAGAGTGGGAGGACATTGGGGGATTGCAGTCACAAGGTAAGTAATCACTACAGGGTAATCCCGAGTGTGGCTCGGGTTACCGCTTTTGCTACTGAAAATTAACCCTGAGCCACACTCGGGAAACCTGCCAGGGAGGTTAAACTATATACTGTTTTTTCAGTTGCTTCTTGTTTTCCGGCCTAGGCTAAAATGATGTCATACATCTCAGAAGTCCTCATGGGCATTTCTTTTTCCGTTCATCTGGAGAAGGGGCTTTCTCAGCTATACACAATTTCCTGCCTGCATGCCTGAGCTAAGGGCAAGAAGGATTCCAGGAAGTAAATGCTACATGAATCATCTGCCCTTAATAAAGATGGCCTTGGCCAGAAGTGCTAGGGGGATGTTTTTCAGAGTGATTTTTTTAGGAAAATAAAGCATGGAAACATGGATGGATGGATGGATGGATGGGTGAGTTTGCTTTGAATTAAAAAAAAAAATAATTAAATAGCGTATTTAATTTGTGGTGCTGAGATACAGTTAAGTTTTAGTTACTCTTTAATGAAAAAAATATATAAAATAAAAAATATTAATACAGCATTTACAATTTCTACACCAGCCGTATTGTAATTTGATGTTATTAAAAATTGCCTTTCTTTTACAAACTGCAGCCACTATCATTTTTTTTTACAAATTCAGTGCAATATGGCAACCCAGGCAGGGCCGGTGCTGGACTATTTTGCGCCCAAGGCAAGACAAGTTACTTACAGCAATAAATAATAAAGGCTTGAAATGCTGTCTGTGCAGGGATGCTTTCTCTCTTCCTTGCCAATGTTTGCTCCATATGGAGACTTACTGGAAAGCTTGCACGACACCTCATTGGCTGGATACCTCCTCTTCAAGGATTGGCTGAAGTTTGCAGCTGTGTCTCCAGCTTACATCATCCAATCCTGCAGCAGTATGCGAAATGTTGGCACAGTCTGTGGGGAACTGGGCAGCCATCAGAAATGTTGAGGCCCCTTACACAGTTTCAGGCCTGGGCTCCCCTGGGTCTGACCCCCTTACATCAGAGTTTACCCTTTTCATTAAGGTCACCCAAAACTCCCCCCTTGCATCAGGGTCCCCAGAGTCCCCCCTCTTTTCATTAGTGTCCCCAGTGAACATCAGGATCACTAAGAGTCCGCTCTCCTTAAATCACAGTCCCAAGAGTCCCCCCCCCCCCTTTTCATCAAGGTCCCCAGAGTTCCCCTTCTTAAATTAGGGTCCCTAGACTTTGCCCTTACATCAGAGACCCCTTTTACATCAGGGTCCCCCAGACCCCCCTCCTTAAATCAGAATACCCCCCCCCCTTTACATCATGGTCCCCAGAGTCCTCCCTCCCTAAATCAGGGACCCCAGAGTTCCCCCTTACATGAGTCTCCTTTTCATTAGGATCCCCAAAGTCACCCCTTTACATTAGAATCCCCCAAGTCATCCCCCTTACATCAAGGTCCCCAGAGCCCCCCTTATATCAGGGTCCCCAGAGCCCCCTAACATCAGGGTCCCTAAACCACCCTTGCATTGCGGTCCCTAGAGCCCATTCCTTTACAACAGGGTCCCAAAAGTTAGAAGGGCAGAGTGGGGTAAGGAGAGTGGAGAGATTCAAGAGAATAGTTGGGGTAGTGGAAGGGGAGGAGGGAGTATTGTGAAGACCCTAGCTTACATCAGAATTCCTTCCTTCTCATTGCAGCGGTCGGGTACAGGACATGTGGAAGCTGGAAGGCTGGGCACTGGGATCGGATAGGTTTGGAGGAGGAACTTCCTCCTCCTCCTTTAAATGCCGAGGCCTGGGGAAGGGGCAAGCACGTGATTTGTTGCTAGGACATGGGCAGTCCTAGCAACCAAACCCTAGCACAGAAAACAGCAGGTGGCAGTGGATGCTGTCAGCGGCCATACATTCAGGGACAGCTCTGATTGCTGCACTGCCTGCACTGTTGCTGAGCAGTGCGGCTGTGGCAGCAGGGACGCTGACTGGGTATTTTTGGCAGGATACTCTGAGGGGGGCTTTGGACCCAGAAACAACTGACCTTGGCTGTGCCCTAGGTGGAAGTGCGCCCTAGGCAGCTGCCTAGTTTGCCTAGTGGTAGTGCTGGCCCTGTATCCGGAGTTGGTGTATAAATGCCAGAAATGTAATTTCCTGTTTAGGTGAAGAACTCTGCACTATGATACAAGTCAGATTTTAGGCATTCTCTGCCATTTTTGGTGAGATACTCCTTAAGGGTTAATCAATTCTAGAGGGATACAGACATTGCAACTTTTCTCAGCAGAACACAAAAAGTGCACCAGCTGATTAACATGAAGTAGTCACTCCCATTCAGGATCAGTATCCAGAGGCACAAAGTGGAACAAATGCAGAAAGAGATACGAATCTGCAAAAAAGTTTGATAAAATCCATGTATATTGATCACCCAGAGGGGATTTCCTTTTTTTTCTCAACAAAAGTGGAGTTACTCTTTAACCACTTCCCATCCAGTGATGTACCCGTACGTTGTTGGACTTTTGGTGGTTTTTACCCGGTACCGTTTTTTTTAGAGCGGTAGTCTCTCTTGTAATAGCAATTGGAGCGGCTAACCAGCCGCTTGATTGCTATTACAAGCTGAAGGAGGGGATTAGGGGATGTACCCCCCCAACCCGGGGATGTACCCCCACCCCCTGCCACCTTCCACGGCTCTTTTGGGCTTTCCCATCCTACTAGGAGACCCGAGCGACTAGCTGGAATTGGCTTTGATCTGCTGTTCATAATAGTAACCCGGAAGCGATGACATGGGATTACTTCCGGGTTACTCAGAAACAGAGATGTATAGTAACGAAGTAGAACTACTTAAGTACTGTACTTAAGTACCGAAATGCGGTATCTGTACTTTCCTAGAGTAGAATTTTTTTCTCCTACTTCTACTTTTACTTCACTACATTTTTTCGATGATTTCGATACTTCTACTCAAGTATTTTTTTTTTGTGCTGCATAGTTACTCGTTACTTTTAAAAAAATTACCACTGCCAGAACAGTAGATGGCAGGTTGCATAAAGCTCAAAAAAATGTGTATAATGTCATTTGTAAATCAGCGCATACGAAAATAAAGGCTGTGTATAATAAAAGCTGCTATACCAAATCTTTCCAATAAAAAGAAAATATGAAACAAACAAATAAATGATGCTACAGCGCTTAAAGTGCATCAAGAAACTACTAACAAACACCGGTTAATCATTTGAATAAATCATTTGAAATAATAAAAACAATATGATGTTCATACTTTTGACTTCTTTCTTTAATAACTACATAACACAGTACTTGTACTTCTACTTTCAGTACTTGAGTAGAAATTTTTTTTCAAAACTACTGGTACTTTTTACTTTTAGTACTTAAGTAGCAAATTTTTTGAAAAAACTACTTGCAATACTTAAGTAAAAAAAATGTTGAATACTTTAGTACTTCTACTTAAGTAACTTTTTCTGCGAGCACTTCCACTTCTACTCAAGTAATTTTTTGATCGAGCACTTGTACTTTTACTCAAGTAGAAATTTCGAGTACTTTATACAAGTCTGCTCAGAAACCATCGGCACCATTTTTTTAAAATCTAGAGCATTTAAAAACACAGATCTTGGTGTTTTGAATGCCTTTTAAGTGCAGAGAAGGAATTTGTGGTCATAGACGCCCAGATCTCTCCACAAAGAGAACCCGTCACATGCCTATTGCTATAGGATGTTTACATTACTTGTGACAACAATAAAAGGGATTTAAAAAAAAAAAAACTGAAAGCGACAGTGTAAAAATAAAAAAATTAATTAATAATTGAAAAAAAAAAAAAATGAAAGTGTCCCTGTCCTCCTGTGTGAAGGTGAACACATGCATAATTAAAAAATTATAAAAATTTATTAAAAAAAAGTCCCAACAGTGCACACGAAAAGTGCTCAAAATACAACTTTTTGTGTGGACTGTTGGGATTTTTTTTTACATATATTTTCATAATTTTTTAATTTAATCATCATCTTTTTCACCTGGACAATTTATCAATTTAATTTAAGGTTTAATACAGACCTGTTGGCACTTTGATTTGGTATCCATTGACAGTCATTATTATTGATTCTTGATAAGTTTATTCACATGTATTACTAAGTTTATTTTGACAGTGCTATCACACATTGTATATTTCATTTATCACCTTATGTGGGAACAAATATAGGGATAGCAGCGACCTTACATCACAGCTAGGGATAAGGTGGCAGCGCACAACACTTACATTATTGTTATTTACTCTGCATAACTTCATCTTTTATGTTTTACAAAAAAACGGGGTTATATATTGTGGTTTTTTTTTTAATTAATATTTAATAAAGTGTATTTAAAAAAAAAAAAAATGTGATTCAAAAACCCATTGTGCAAATACCATGTGACGGAAACAAATTGCAAAACCCAACATTTTATTCTCTAGGGCCTCTGCTTTAAAAAAAATATATAATGTTTGGGGGTTCTAAGTAGGGATCGACCGATTATCGGCAAAGCTGAAATATCGAGGGCCGATACGCACTTTTTCCGATATATTGGAATCAGCCCCGGAGGTTACCGATATTACCGATATTACCGATATTTCGGGAAAGTGCTTGTACTGGAGTGATGCCTGCAGCTAGAGGCATTACCCCGATACCGTTGTCCATAGCCGATGGTTGACTGTCTTGTAATGACAACCGATGCGGCTGAGAAGCCACTCGGCTGTCATTACAAGGAGTGGGAGGGGACGTCTCCCCCTCCTGCCTTCTTCCGCGGCTTGCCCGGGTCTCCCCTCCCACCGGGAGACCCGGACAACCAGCCTGCACGGCCGCCGAAGACCTGATCAAAGCCGCATTCGGCTCTGATCCGGTCTCTATGCAAAAAACCCTGACAGTGATGTCATGAGTGACATCACTTCTGGGTACTGGCGCCAGATTCAAAAAAATGACAGCATTCAAAACAGCCAAACTTGGCGTTTTGAATGCTTTTAAGTGCAGAGGAGGGGTTTGGGGTCCCCCAGATCCCTCCACAAGAGTACCTGTAGACATTAAAAAAAAAAAAATAATAATAATTTTTTTAATGTCCGAAAATATCGGTATTGGTGGTAAAGAGTACCTGTCAAAAAAAAAAAAATTGCATTGGCCAAAATATCGGTATCGGCAACGAAAAAACGATATCAGTCGATTACAAGTTCTAAATAATTTTCTAGCAAAAAATACTGATTGTTATAACACAAATTGGCAGAAAAGGACAGGAAAAGAAGTAACATTCTGCTTCAAATTGTGAATTTCGTCATTTATCTAGAATCCTTCCTTATCAGAAATTTGCAGCAGGATATTTCTGACATTTTTAATGATTTGGACCCAAGGCTGGCTTATTGCTAATGTTTTTGCTGCTCTCTTACTTTGCTTTATATGCCCCAAATGTGTCTCTGCTCAGAGCTTCTGTAAAAACATTGCAGTCTAGTCCCTCTGATACGCTGACCAAAGCAAATGTTTCCATTGTTCATGAAGCGCCCACTGGGTATGCATTAAAATCCTAGAGACAGTCAGACTACAAAAGCACCCTAATGTATAACTGGACTTATAAAAGGCTCAGAGCTATGCACTCTTTTCTCTTCCCAGTGAATAGATTTCTCTATAAATTCACATATTGACAGGATAAAGCTTTAATCTGCTGGAATGAAATTTGGCCAAGACCCACATACTCCACTAAAAAACAGAACAAAGAAAAAAAAGCTTTTTTTTTTTTTTTAGTATCTCTCATTTTGTATATTAGATTTTAATTTATTTTTTTAATGTAATAAAAAATATTGCATATAACTTACCCAACTGGTTCCTATTATTTTTAAGCCTACTTACTCTTGCCACACTCATTGCTTATCACACGGCCACTCATCACTGCCCAGTTCCAGGCTGCGTGACAGCCAGCTTGAATCAAACATTCTCTGAGAGTCCAGGCTTTAATCACAACCCTTTAGGGGGCGCTATCACAAAACCCTGGCTCACAGTACTTCTGTACTAAGTGCCATGTCATTATAAAAGGGCTGTTCAAAAAACACAATAAAAAAAGGGGCTGTTCAGTGCTGCGGTAAGGACCACCCACCACCAATGTCAGGCAAGAAGAGGAAGAACCTGTGATGTCATTAGACCAACCAGAAGACAGATGAAATTAACCACTTTAACCACTTATGCCCCGGAAGATTTTACCCCCTTCCTGACCAGGGCCTATTTTGCAATTCGGCACTGCGTGATTTTAACGGACAATTGCGCGGTCATGCGACGCTGTACCTAAATGAATTTGACGTCCTTTTTTTCCCACAAACAGAGCTTTCTTTTGGTGGTATTTGATCACCTGTGCGAATTTTTTTTATCATGCGCTATAAACAAAAAAAGAACGACAATTTTGCAAAAATAACAATATTTTTCAAAATTTTTTATATGAAATCCCCCCCCCCCCCCCAAAAAATGTAAAAATCAAAATTTTTTAACATTTTATGCCAATTTGTTTTCTGCTACATATGTTTGGTAAAAAAAAATCACAATAAGCGTATTTTGATTGGTTTGCGCAAAAGTTATTGCGTTTACTAACTAAGGGAAAGATTTTTGTAATTTTTGTTGTTTTTTTTTTAAATGAGTAATGGCGGCGATCTGCGATTTTTTTTTTTGCGGGACTGCGACATTGCGGCGGACAGATCGGACCCTTGTCTGACATTTTTGACACCTTTGGGGGTACCAGTGACATTACTACAGTAATCAGTGCTATATATATGCACTGTTACTGTAAAAATGACACTGGCAGGGAAGGGGTTAACTTTATTGGGGAAGGAGGGGTTAAGTGTGTCCTAGGGGCGTGCTTCTTACTGTGCAGGGATGTGGCTTTACATGTAACAGCAGAGATCTACGGTCCTACATAGCAGGACCGTTAGATCTCTGCTGTTACACAGGGAAGAATGACAGGCGGCTTTGTTTACATTAGCCGCCTGCCTTTCTCCCTTCACAGCGGACGATCGCGAGTGACCGGCGGACATCGGGTCCGCAGGTCACACGCGCGGACTTGTTAGGGAACGAGCCGGGGCGGGCTCACAGTCTAGTGACGTACCCATACGTCACTTTGCCTGGCCGGGGCTGTCCGCCGCAGTATGTGTACTTGCGGCGGTTGGCAAGTGGTTAATACTTTTAGCCCTTTTACCCCCTTCCTGACCTGGCCAAGTTTTTAGCGCTGTCACACTTTGAATGATAATTGCATGGTCATGCAACACTGTACCCATAATACGTTTTTATCATTTTATTCACACAAATAAAGCATGCTTTTGATGGCTTTTTTATTTTTGCTAAATAAACAAAAAAAGACTGAAAATATAAAAAAAACACATTTTTTTTTGTTTCTGTTATAAAAATTTGCACATGATAATTGTTCTTCAGACATTTAGGTCAAAATGTATTCTGCTACAATTATTTGGTGAAAATAACCCAAATCGGTGTATATTATTTACTCTGTGTGAAAGTTATAGAGTCCACAAACTATAGTATATATATCTAAAAAAAACGAGCAAGCCTGATGTACTAAAGGCCTATCTCATTTCATGAGACCCTAAAATGCCAGGACTGTGCAAATACCCCCAAAATTACCCCTTTTTGGAAAGTAGACAATCCAAGGTATTTTTGGTGGGTTTTCACAATTTTCTTTTTTTTTTACATACTCTCAGTGCAGTACAGCATCATCATATAACTGGTGTGGCAGTGATCAGGGATACAGACTGGTGACAGTATGAAAAAAACATTAATATTCCATTTTTTTCATTTTTTTATTACATTATTTTCTTTTTTTTAATGATTTTTATTTTTTTTTAACACACTGTGACCAGAGCATTATAATATTACAATAATAACATTATACTATTCCGGGGAAGTATTTTTTTTTTTTACACATTATGATTTCTTATAGGAGTGAATTACATTGCTATAAGCAAGCATTTTACTGAATGAAGCTGATTCATTCAGTTTGTTTTGTTGTGATTAGCTGTGATTGGTCAAAGCTAATCACAAGGTATGGGCTGTGATTCACAGATAGTAATGATAATCACAGATGTGATTCACAGATGATAATCACAGATGGGCTGTGATTGGCCGTGTCTGTATCATTTAACCACATTGACCAATCACAGCTAGCAACACAATTGTACACAATGGATGGCATGAAAAGAATCCTGATGTTATTGGTCACAGCGGTCACATGGTATTGGCAGCGAGCCAGTACACTGATCAGTCTTCGGGGACAGATCGTGCTGCTGCGTGGCCCCGAGGCCGCGCTAGCCGCGCTTTCTGAAAGGAACGGTAAAGCCCCCACCTGGTCGTCATTCTGCTATAGGCAGGAAGGTGTTAAAGAGCAACTCTGGCCAAATAAAAAATGATTCCTTGCAGTGGGATTGTGCAAAAAGAAAAATATTTACTTACCATAATCCATAGCCCTGCAACAGATGTGAGGATGCTGTGGGACAGTCCACCAGATTGTGGGGGGGGGGGGGGGCACTGTCTACTGCGGGGGGGGGGGGCAGAGAACCAGGTATGTAAACCTATTTCTTCTCTACCCTGGATAAAGGTGCAAGTAACCCTTGCAGCTTGGACAGAGCCCCACTGCTAGGTTTGATTTGTAATTTGCCACGAGTTGACCTTTAGGAGTTTTTTTTTTTAGATAATTAAAAAAAATATATGTGGGAGGTTTTAGGAACAGGGGTTGTGAACTGGGGGGTGGGAGCTAAAAAGATGTGCATTGGGGTCCCATTCATACCTCAACATTTGTAGTTTGAAGCTTCAAAACAAAAAAAATGTATTACTATTACTAAAATAATAATAATTATTTATTTTGTGTTAGGGTTAGGGTGTTTAGTTATTTATTATTATTTTTTTTAAGGGTTAGGGGGTTAAGGTTAGGGGTTAATTGTTTATTTATTATTACTTAGTATTCATTTATTGAAATGATTTACTATTTATTTATGATTATTTTTATTTATTTGTGTATTTATTTTACATTTATTTATTCATATATTCGTATTAGTAGTAGTATTAACACCCTAACAAAAAAAAAAAAAAAAAATAACAATATAAATAATAAATAACCCTAACCCCAACTCCTAATCCTAACCCCAACCTAACCTTAACTCTAACCCCTTACTCTAAAGAAAAAATAATAATAAACTAATAATAATAAAAATAAATAAAAGCTAATTAGAAAAGCTAAAAAAAAAAAAGCTAAAATGCCTAGCAACAAATGATGCAACAGATGATAGTTTTCTCTATTGGCTAGTAAAAAAAAACACATGCATGTTGTGCATAAAAATGCACCAAAATCACACACAAAAAAAAAATAAAACCCAGAAAAAATAATAATAAACTAATAATAATAAAAAAGAAATAAAAGCTAATTAGAAAAGCTAAAAAAAAAAAAAAGCTGAAATGCCTAGCAACAAATGATGCAACAGATGATAGTTTTCTCTAGTTTTTTTTTTTTTTATGCATGCCGTGCATAAAAATGCACCAAAATCATGCAAAAAAAAAAAAAAAACCCAGAAAAATACTCAAAGGCGCTATGCTCAAGTGCGAATGCAGCCTTAAAAGTTGTAAAGTTTAAACATTTTTTACTTTAATGCAATCCTTGCAATAAGGTAAAACATGTTTAGGTGTCAGCATCCCCCCTCACCCCCCCTTTTACTTACCTGAGCCCTCATTCGATTCAGGGCCGTGCACATCTGCAGCTCTTTTCTCCCCTTACTTCTGGGTCTCGCTGGCTTTGCTGGGTCATCGGGAGCCATTGGCTCCCAGTGCTGTCAATTAAAGCCAGTGGCGAGGGAGTGGGGGGCAGAGCTGAGTCCCGCTGTCAGTGTCAATGGACGCAGCAGCGGATCTCGGGTTCCCCCATTAAAAGCGGCTTCCCATGGGGGCAGTGGACAGAGGGGAGGGGCCAGGAGCGGCGGCGGGGATGGGGGACCCGAAAAGAGGTTTGCAGACGCTTTGTGCAATGGTAAGTGTTGACATGTTTGTTATTATTTTTTTTTTTATTTTTTTATGTACCTTTACAATCATTTTTATGTTTTCTTTTTTCTTGCAAAGATGGCAATATTTTTAGCATTATCAGCGTGTCTAAGTTTTGAATGTTTAAAAGGACTGTTCCAGGTGAATTTCTTACCATTCCATATTTACTAAATTGATTTAAAGTTTAAGTGCACCAAAGGTTTTTTTTTTATCCTGTATGGATCCTGTGAGGGGAGTCACTTTGGTTGGGGGGCCCGTGGATCCCAGCTTACCTTAGAGAGGTTGGGAAATCCCTTCCTAGGCCCCTCTTATGTGTAAGTCACTCTGTGTCTATTAGGGGCACAGGGTGACCGAGAAAATGATGGACAACTACTTGGTGGACACTGAGAATACGGTTTTGATTGCTTCAAATGGGACAGTAATATCTACCCACAATATCCCTCAAAAAACTAAGATACATTTATTCCACTGTATCAGAATGATGGAACATTGTATGAGCTGACTGTTGTAGACCGTTGCCATGAAGTCTGTGACTTCTGAATGGTCGGGGCGTTGCTTGGATGAGGATTTCAGGTTCTTCAATGTAGGAGACGGACAGTCTGTTACTGGCGGTCTCCTGCTATTGTCTGTGTATTAAGAGCATCCCGACCGCCCGCCAAACATTTACTGCGGCAGGCTGGCTCTCGTGCGCGAACCAACGTATCCCTATGTCAGTCATGCACGTGGTGCTGGGGGGCGAGCGCGCCCCGCCGGCAGGGCGCTTCCACCCCCACTAGGCAGCGGGGATGCCAAACCACTGGGCCGATGCCCACGATTGCCACCGGGCACCCACAATTGCTCCCCGCTGAGAGAGAACACCGGTCAGCTGTTGTAAACACAGCTGACCATTCTTCTGTCTGAAATGATCACAGAGGGCCTGTAATCCTTCTATATAGGATCACAGGTCTCTATGGTCATTTTAATAGCCCCTCCCCATACAGTTAGTAAACACGCCCCTAGGCTTACATTTAACCCCTTGATCACCCACTAGGTTAACCCCTTCCATGCCAGTGTCATTATTACAGTAACAGTGCATATTTCTAGCACTGATTACTGTAGTAATGTCACTGGTCCCCCCAAAAGTGCCAAAAATGTCAGTTAGGGGTCCGATCTGTCCGCCGCAATGTCCCGCAAAAAATCGCAGATCGCCGCCATTACTAGTAAAAAAATTAAATAGAAATGACATAAATCTTTCCCATAGTTTCTAGACGCGATAACTTTTGCGCAAACCAATCAATATACGCTAATTGGGATTTTTTTATCAAAAATATGTAGCAGAATACAAATTGGTCTAAAATGATGAAAAATTTTGATTTTTTATTTTTTTTTTTATTGGAAATGTTATATAGCAGAAAGTGAAAAATATTGATTTTTTGTTAGAATTGTCAGTTTTTTTTTGTTTATAGCGCAAAAAATAAAAATCGCAGAGGTGATCAAATACCACCAAAAGAAAGCTCTATTTGTAGGGGAAAAAAAGACTTCAATTGTGTTTGGGTAGAGCTTCGCATGGCCGCGCAATTTTCCGTTAAAATAACGCAGTGCAGAATCTCAAAAAATGGCCTGGTCATTAAGGGGGCAAATCCTTCCAGTCCGGAAGTTGTTACGGTGTGATGTGTTTACACTTATAATAATGGATGGAGGAGCCTGCGGCACGACACGCAACTACGGATGGGGGACGCGGCGGCCATTGTTTTGGTTGGAAACCAACCTATATGCCAGTGATTGGGACATATTTTGATTTGCTCTGTATCTCTCGGCTAAATGTAAGTAGCCATTTGTTACTCTATGCTGCAATACACTAGTTTGACTGTGCTATACCATGAGGAGTGTTTGATTGTTTTCCGCATATCCTGATGATCTGTGAGAGGGACGCCAAGCATATCGATCAAGTGGGAAGCTGAGAGGTCTCTCCTCGATGTCTACAATAGTCTGATTTCTGCTGTCTATGATCCCTGTAATAAGGATCATAGACTTCTGGTAAGAGGCTATTTAACCCCTCATGGTGGCGACTTTCCTTTACACAGCTTTTCAGCATAGAGGAGATACATGGCTTTTATCTGGGAACTGAGCACCATTCTTTTGGGGTTCCTTCTTCTGGAATGATCACGTTTATCCTGTCCTGATTTGATGTGGGCTTATTAGTTATTTTATAAAGACATTAGAGCTTCACTATTACTTTTATTTGCTTGATTTGATCTGTTTCCATATTCAGGATCATGTGTTGGCAGCTTCTTTTATAATATTAAATATTCTGTGATATGATATATTTTTATTAGTAAGCGCAGCATTTTCTTTATCAACTTATAATAATGTGCATTGTACTTCATGAGCTCAATGAGAGCAAGTCTGCTGGTTAATTAGCTCAAGTTAATTAAATCACTATCATCTATTAGTTGCTAGTTGTTTGTGTTGGTTGTTCCTTAGATATTTTAATTATATTTCTGTACACAATTTCATCTGCATATGATAATGTAATCAGGCACCTGACCTGGTGGGGTATATGTTCAGTGTGAGTTTGTTCAATAAATGTTCCAGATCTTATACAAACTATTCTCGGCTAGTTTTGTATGGGGGTGACTGTAATATCTGATACCTATGTTCAAGACTGGAGGAAGCCATATATGACGGAAGTACACAAGCATATTGTGGGTCGCGGCTCCGTTACAGATCCCAGCCCCCACCTGGTTTTTAGCTCCTCTGTACCCTGGCCCAATGAGATATTGAATGTGCATCTATTAATGCTTGTCGAAATCCTGCTGTCTAGGCCAACGCATGCACTTTCCATTGTATATTGATTCTGATGGGCAAGTCATACTCAGTGCTCTGGCGGATGAACAGCGCATGTGTGCGCCAAGTTGGCAAGAATTGGACAAGTGGTTGTGCAGCCCTGATGAGCTGCACAGTCATTATATTCTTGAATCAGACACAGGTGGGTAGAAGATTAGGTAAATGATTGGGAACTAGGAGGCCTTGCAGAATATAGGCACATGTTTCAAAGGTGCAGCTACATTTTAACCGCTTAGAGCCTAAGCCTATTTCTGACACAAGTTAAAATCAGTATTTTTTGCTAGAAAATTGGACTGGCCTACCAGGTTAGCGGGAAAATTCCCGGTAGGCCACTTGCCCTGGGGCCGCTTTGAGTTGTGGCTGTGACCGCTTCATATTTTGGAAGCACTGGTGATCCGCCTCTAGAGGTCTAACAGCGGCCAGCAGTGTTTGGGTATCGCCGCCATTTTGTTGTAGCCGGCTCACTGTAGGGAAGAAACTTTCAGCGGTGGCAGCAGTGGCACGGCATGGCATGGCGAGGATCTTCAGAGGCCTGAAGTGCTTGCGGGATACGGTGCAGGAGTGTGGGCAACTCTGGTTAAGGGCTCATTTCCCAACAGGTATGCGGAGCACTCGGTTTATGAAGCCATCTTCGTAAGTAGTGACCACGCCCCCTCTTCTGGAAACTTCAAAGAAGCATGGAATTCCAACTCAAATTGGGTCTTTCAAATCAGTAAAGAGACATTTTTCTAGAAGTATTAAATAAACAAAAAGCAGACACCATCTCCTAGAATGCTACCAGATGTCCCTACCTACCCTAGGAAGAATAACTAAAGAGGCTTATTTAATAAAATAAATGCATATTAGCATATACAGTACATAATATGTATGTACCTATGACCATCTCCAGTACTATGTCAGCACAGTCTCTGACCATCTCCTGTACCATGTCTGCACAGCCTCTGACCAACTCCTGTACCATGTCCTCACAGCCTTGGACCACCTCCTGTACCTTGTCCGCACAGCCTCTGACCATCTCCTGTACCATGTCCGCACAGCCTATGACTACCTCCTGTCCCATGTCCGCACATCCTATGACCACCTCCTGTACCATGTCCGCACAGCCTATGACCACCTCCTGTACCATGTCTGCACAGCCTCTGACCATCTCCTGTACCATGTCCGCATAACCTCTGACCACCTCCTGTCCCATGTCCACACATACTATGACCACCTCCTGTACCATGTCCACACAGTCTATGACCATCTCCTCTACCATGTCTGCACAGCCTCTGACCATCTCCTGTCCCATGTCCACACAGACTATGACCACCTCCTGTCCCATGTCCACACAGCCTATGACCATCTCCTGTACCATGTCTGCACAGCCTCTGACCATCTCCTGTACCATGTCCGCACAGCCTATGACCATTTCCTGTACCATGTCCGCAGAGCCTCTGACCATCTTCTGTACCATGTCCGCATAGCCTATGACCACCTCCTGTCCCATGTCCACACATCCTATGACCACCTCCTGTACCATGTCCGCACAGCCTATGACCACCTCCTGTACCATGTCCGCACAGCCTATGACCACCTCCTGTACCATGTCTGCACAGCCTCTGACATCTCCTGTACCATGCCCTACAGCCTTTGACCACCTCCTGTACCATGCCTGCACTTTTACCACTTTTAATCAGAATTTTCTTTAATATATATAAAGTAGCGATCGACCGATTATCGGCAACACCGATATATCAGGGGCCGATATGCACTTTCCCCGATAAATCGGAATCGGCCTATTTACCGATATTGCAGATATTTTGGGAAAGTGCAGTACCGGAGTCATGCCTGCAGCTAGAGACATCACCCCGGTACCGGTGTCCATAGCCGATGGTCGGCTGTCTTGTAATGACAACCGATGCGGCTGAGAAGCCAGTTGACTGTCATTTCAAGGAGTGGGAGGGGACGTTCCGCGGCTTGCCCGGGTCTCCTGTCCCACCGGGAATCCTACCTTTACCACCGCCGTGTGACCGGGTCTACACTTCTTTGAATTCGGCGCCGCCGAGTACCCGGAAGTGATGTCATGACACCGAATTAAAAAAACTTACAGCATTCAAAACAGCCAAACTTGCAGAGGAGGAGTTTGGGGTCTTTTAGACCCCCAGATCCCTCCACAAGAATACATTAAAGAGGACATTAAAAAAAGAGGACATTAAAAAAAAAATAATAATAATTTTTTTAATGTCCGAAAATATCGGTATCGGCGGTAAAAAAATGATATCGGTCGATCAATAATATAAAGCCCTATGTGTTTTCGTATCTGTCTTATCTATATATAAACACTCTTCTTTAAATGCATGGGTTTCCCTTTTACGAACAAGAAAATAATGACGTTATACTGTTGGGCTGGTATAATAATGCTATGGGGCTGGTATGAAATTATTTCCAGGGCTGGTTTTTATCCCCAGTCCAGCCCTGGAACCCCCCAAACATTATATATTTCTTTGTTTTAGCAGAGACTCTAGAGAATAAAATGGTCTTTCAAATGCATGAAATACACTTTCATGAATTAAAAGAAAACAAAATAGTAAAGGTAGCACAATTTGTTTGTATAATGTGAAAATGATGTTACTACGAGTAAATAAATTCCTAACATGTCATGCTTTAAAATTGTGAAATGATAACAAACTACGGTATTTAAAAATCTCCATAGGTGACTGGTTAAAGTTACAGAGGTGGTATAGTGCTAGAATTATTTCTATCGCTCTAACGATGGCAGCGGTACCTCACATGTGTGGTTTGAACACTCTTTACATTTGCGGGCGCGACTTATGTTTGCATTCGCTTTTCCTATTTATTTATTTATTTTTTTCTATTTATTTTATTTTTTTTTTTTATTTTTACACTGTACCTATAATTTTTTTTATCATTTTTATTGCTGTCACAAGGAACGTAAACATCCCTTGTGACAGTAATAGGCAGTGACGGGTACTCTTTATTGAGGGATTGGGGGTCTATAAGACCCCCAATCCCTCCTTTTCACTTGAAAGTATTCAAAACGCCAAGTTTGGCTGTTTTGAATACTGTCATTTTTTAAAAATCTGGCGCCTTTAAGGTTTCAGTACTGGGAAGTGATGTCATGACATTGCTTCCGGGTAACTAGAACCGAGATCTGATCAAGGCCGATTCTGGCTTTGTTCGGGCCTCTGGGCAGCCGGCAGACAAAGTGGTTCATGGTGCTCGGGACCCAACTCTGAGCTGCCAGGGTATCATGTGATCGCTATGATTGGTAAAATGTTTTGCTTACTGTTATGATGCTGTGATTAGCCCACAGCTATCAAATGGTACCCTGACTAATCACAGCACCCTGTACGAAGTGATTAACTGTAGCCAATCACAGCATGTCAACAGTAAGCAAGCTGTCATAGAAAGATATCTTGCAAAGGCATACCATACATGGCAATATCTGCATTAAAATTGGCATAAAGAACAACTGGAAAATTAAAAAAAAAAAAAAAAAAACATCATGAAGCATATACAGTTAGTAGTTTATATGATAATATTTTCTCTGAGCCAAAAAGCATTACAGGAAAGTCTTAAAATAGTGCATCTTTCTACCTATCAGCAGTTGTTATCCATTGTTTACCCTCCCCCCCCCCCCCCCCAGTATAGACAGGGATTATTTATTTTCTGCAAATCAACAGCCTATATTTTTTTCTTGTTTCCATTTTAAAATGTGAACAAAAGAATTGCAATAAAATAGATATTTTTTTTATCCTATTAGTTACAAAAAGAAAAAAAATATACAAATTTATAAAGTATTTTTTTTTTTATCTAAGTATATAAGTAAGGTATACCTTTTTAAATTGAAAAGGGTCCTATTAATATTGACTTTCATTATGGTGATGATTATTGTTGAAATGTTTAAATGATTATATGTTATTTAATTTTGTATATATTTTATTGAAGTATTGTTGTTAGAATGTACACACTTCTGAATCACTTTTTCAAATATCGAGCAAAACAGCTATCAAAAAGGTATAATGACACATTAATTTATGAAATAGAGCAAAAAAAAAAAATATATATATACTGTATATATACTGATTACAGACAGCAGATATAGAGAACTGTATTATTACTAAGCCCATCAAAAATATTCTAAAACATTTTATTCTGTACAAAAAATTGTTTTTAAAGAGTACTAATAAACACTGTAATAAATAAGGCATATTTATAAGAAAAAAATAGTTTCCTATTTTGAAATTTTTGCTAAATCTGGTGCTTTAATACAGCAATAAAACAAATAAATACTTTTTATCCTATTAGTCACAAAACTAAAAAAAACTATGAAAATGTATCAAGTTATGTTTTTTTTTATTTTTAATGTAATTATATAAGTAAGGTATACCATTTTAAATTAAAAAGGGTCCCATTTATTTTTACTTTGATTATGGTCATGATTATTGTTGAAGTGGTTATATGTTATCTAATTTTGTATATATTTTATTGAAATAATGTTGTTAGACTATACACACTTCTGAATCACTTGTGTAAAAAAGAGCAAAAAAGCTAAGAGGTATCAAAAAGGCATAAAGACACAATAATATATGAAATATAGTTAAAAAAGTAAATATACTGATTACAGGCAGCAGATATAGAGAACTGTATTATTATTAAGTCCATCAACAATTATTATTAAGACCATCAACGATATTCTAAAACATTTAATTCTGTATAAAAATAGTTTTAAAGGGTAAAAGTAAACAGTGTAATAAAGCAGATACATTTATTAGAAAAAAATATGTTTTGTATTTTGAAATTTTTGCAAAATCTGGTGCTTTAAAACTGCAATAAAATAAATGAATACTTTTCTTTCTATTAGTTACAAAACAAAAAAAAAAAAAATATGCAAATGTATCAAGTTATGTTTTTATTTGTAATGTAATTATATAAGTAAGGTATTCTTTTTAAATTAAAAAGAGTCCTACTTTTTTTTTTTACTTTGATTATGGTGATGATTATTGTTGAAATGGTTAAATGTTATTTCATTTTGTATATATTTTATTGTAATAATGTTGTTAGAATGTACACACTTCTAAATCACTTGTTCAAATACACAGAAAAAAGCCAAGACGTTTTAAAAAGGCATAAAGACACATCAATATATGAAAACTAATTAAAAAAGTAAATTTACTGATTACAGGCAACAGATATAGAGAACTGTATTATTAATAAGTCCATCAACAATATTCTAAAACATTTAATTCTGTATAAAAAGTAGTTTGAAAATGGTAATAATAAACACTGTAATAAAGAAGATCTATTTATAAAAAATTATGTTTCCTATTTTGATATTCTTATAAAATCTGGTGCTTTAAAACTGCAATAAAATAAATAAATACTTCTCATCCCATTAGTTACAAAACTAAAAAAACTATGCAAATGTATCAAGTTATGTTTTTTTTTTATATTTTAATGTAACTGTATAAGTAAGGTATACCTTTTTAAATTAAAAAGACTCCTATTTTTTTATTTTTTTTTTTACTTTTATTTTGGTGATGAATATTGTTGAAATAGTTATATGTTACTGTATTATTAAAAAGTCCATGAACAATATTCTAAAACATTTAATTATGTATAAAAAGTAGTTTGAAAAGGGTAATAATAAACACTGTAATAAAGAAGATCTATTTATAAAAAATTATGTTTCCTATTTTGAAATTCTTATAAAATCTGGTGCTTTAAAACTGCAATAAAATAAATAAATACTTCTCATCCCATTAGTTAAAAAACTAAAAAAACTATGCAAATGTATCAAGTTATGTTTTTTTTTATATTTTAATGTAACTGTATAAGTAAGGTATACCTTTTTAAATTAAAAAGACTCCTATTTTTTTATTTTTTTTTTTACTTTTATTTTGGTGATGAATATTGTTGAAATAGTTATATGTTACTGTATTATTAAAAAGTCCATGAACAATATTCTAAAACATTTAATTATGTATAAAAAGTAGTTTGAAAAGGGTAATAATAAACACTGTAATAAAGAAGATATAGTTATAAATAAATATGTTTTCTATTTAGAATTTTTTGCAAAATCTGGTGCTTTAAAACTGCAATACAATAAATAAATACTTCTCATCCCATTAGTTACAAAACTAAAAAAAACTATGCAAATGTATCGTTATGTTTTTTAAAATTTATTTTAATGTAATTATACAAGTAAGGTATACCTTTTTAAATAAAAGAAGTCCTGTTTTTTTTACTTTGATTATGATGATGAATCTTGTTGAAATGGTTATATGTTACTGTATTATTAATAAGCCCATCAACAATATTCTAAAACATTTAATTCTGTATATAAAGTAGTTTGAAAAGGGTAATAATAAACACTGTAATAAAGAAGACATATTCATAAAAAAATATGTTTTCTATTTTAAAAATTTTTGCAAAATCTAGTGCTTTAAAAAACTGCAATACAATAAATAAATACCTCTCATCCCATTAGTTACAAAACTAAAAAAAAACTATGCAAATGTATCAAGTTTTGTTTTTTTAAATTTTATTTTAATGTAATTATATAAGTAAGGTATACTTTTTTAAATTAAAAAGAGTCCTATTTTTTTTTTTTTTATTTCATTATGGTGATAAATATTGTTAAAATGGTTATATGTTACTGTATTATTAATAAGCCCATCAACAATATTCTAAAACATTTAATTCTGTATTAAAAGTAGTTTGAAAAGGGTAATAATAAACACTGTAATAAAGAAGATATAGTTATAAATAAATATGTTTTCTATTTAGAATTTTTTGCAAAATCTGGTGCTTTAAAACTGCAATACAATAAATAAATACTTCTCATCCCATTACTTACAAAACTAAGAAAACTATGCAAATGTATCAAGTTTTGTTTTTTTTTTATTTAATTTTAATGTAATTATATAAGTAAGGTATACTTTTTTAAATTAAAAAGAGTCCTATTTTTTTTTTATTTGATTATAGTGATAAATATTGTTAAAATGGTTATATGTTACTGTATTATTAATAAGCCCATCAACAATATTCTAAAACATGTAATTCTGTATTAAAAGTAGTTAGAAAGGGGTAATAATAAACACTGTAATAAAGATGATATATTTATAAAAATAAAAATGTTTTCTATTTTGAAGTTTTTGCAAAATCTGGTGCTTTGAAAAGTATTAAATAAAAATGTAGATATGTAAAAATCTATTTGCCTTCAATTATCATAGAAATAAAATACAAATATATTCTAAAAGATAACCATTTTTACAGTGAATCCCCCTTCCAAGCCTAGGATTTAACTAACTTAACACACATTTAATAAAAACAAATAAATTGTTGACATAATAAGTTACATTATGGAACAGTGGAAAAAAAAAAATAATTATAGATAAAAAAAAATAGATATAGTAATAAAACAATAATTACAAAGGGCAAGTGAATATTTTAGTCAATGCTGTAAAAAGTCTAAAAGTAAATAAAATGTCCAATGTACTCACCTAAGGAAAAAGCTCACAGCCGTTCACATGAAAGGATGAGATATTTCATCAGTAGAAGAATTGAAACAATGGAAAACAAAGAATTTGTCAATGATTAGACAGTGGTTATAAATTGTTACATGTAACATAATCTCTATTGTAGAGTGAAAGTACCAAGAATTTTCATCCCAAACTACAGCTGATTATATGGCCAACACTAGGCTTTTCAAATTTTTATATTAGCAGGGCCCTACCAGCCGGTAGTCTAACACCCTGTCATCCATCCTCGTCATTTCCCCAAATTTGTGCTGCAGTTTTTTTCAGCCTATGCCATGCATTATTCAACGTGTTTTCCCCCCTAGCTGTTAAACCCAGGCAAGCATAGACTGGGAACTGAACTTGGTGACCTAACAAGACCTCTAATATAGAGCTAGAGTCTCATTTCCAACTTATTGTAAGAAAATAAAAGTCATATGCAGCAATTTTAGGATGGCGTGTTGGGACCATTCTAATTATCCTTTCCCATATTACATTGAGGCTCATTTAGCATTATTGATTGTTTTACCCTGTTGTCTACAGAAGAAAGTACAGACAAAGCAAAGTTTAAAAGAAGGGATACAACTTGTTAGATTATAATGGTATGCTTGAAAAAACATTTTTTTTTTTTTTGCTTAAATTCTTCTGTTCAAAGGTGGATGTTCATTTTATTATTAAAAAGCAAAAATATTTAATACATTTAAAATATTTGCTCTAAATGTCCCAGTTTTCCACATTTGCATATTAAACAGGTTTATTTCTCTCAATCTCTTTCTGTCACTTAAATAACCTGCTTCCACAATTTTTCCTGAAATACATTTCTTTGTCAGACTAATTTTTGTGTACCAATACGTCTGTCTAGAAAAATATGTGCTAAATATCAAATTTAGTATAAACTGTATTATATATATATATATATATATATATATATATATATATATAAAACTGTGTAAGATATATATATATATATATATATATATATATATATATATATACATTTCTTTGTCAGACTAATTTTTGTGTACCGATACGTCTGTCTAGAAAAATATGTGCTAAATATCAAATTTAGTATATATATATATATATATATATATATATATATATATATATATATATATATATATATATATATATATATAAAAAAAAACTGTATTATATATATATATAACTGTATAAGATATATATATATATTTATATATATAAATACATTTCTTTGTCAGACTAATTTTTGTGTACCAATACGTCTGTCTAGAAAAATATGTGCTAAATATCAAATTTAGTATATATATATATATATATATATATATATATATATAAAACTGTATTATATATATATATATATATATATATATATATATAAAACTGTATAAGATATATATATATATATATATATATATATATATATATATATATATATATATAAATAAATTTCTTTGTCAGACTAATTTTTGTGTACTAATACTTCTGTCTAGAAAAATATGTGCTAAATATCAAATTTAGTATATATATATATATATATATATATATATATATATATATATATATATATATATATAAACTGTATTATATATATTTATATATAACTGTATAAGATATATATATATATATATATATATATATATATTTATATATATATATTTATATATATAAATACATTTCTTTGTCAGACTAATTTTTGTGTACCAATACGTCTGTCTAGAAAAATATGTGCTAAATATCAAATTTAGTATTTATATATATATATATATATATATATATATATATAAACTGTATTATATATATATATAAAACTGTATAAGATATATATATATATATATATATATATAAATACATTTCTTCTGTCAGACTAATTTTTGTGTACTAATACGTCCGTCTAGAAAAATATGTGCTAAATATCAAATTTAGTGTATATATATATATATCAACATATATATAACTGTATAATATATATATATATATATATATATATATATATATATATATATATACATATATACATATATACATATATAACTGTATAAGATATATATATATATATATATATATATATATATATAAATAAATTAATGTCTTTGTCAGACTCATTTTTGTGTACCAATATGTCCGTCTAGAAAAATATGTGCTAAATATCAGATTTAGTGTATATATAAATATAAAACTATAAATATATATATATATATATATATATATATATATATATATATATATATATATATATAACTGTATAATATATAAATATATATATATATTTTTTTATTTTATTTATTTTTTTGTGTTTTTTGTTTTTATTTTTAGCCTTTTCAATAACCAGGAAGGGTAAAATGTGTCCGGGCAAAATATTGTCAAATAGATTTATATGTTAAATACAATGGAGAAGGAAAAAAAAGACAAAAAGATGAGTAAACAGAAATAGGTTCGTAGTTAAGCTGTATCCATTTCTTATAATTCCCTGACTGCTGTGCAGAAAAAAAGTAGAACTCTTAAGTTTTGTTGAGATTTCTTTCAAGATGGAAAATATTGAATGCATCTGCCTCTACCTTTTCTATTTGTTTTCTTCCTTTTGTGCTGCATAACATTGACATTGAACACAACTGGAAGTTACATCAGGAATCCGGTTGAAAGTTACAGCCACTGAGAAGAAAAAAATGTTGTTGTGACTATAAAATTAGGAAAAAAAACACACAGTGAACCATCTAATAACAGACGACCTTTGGGGGGAGGGGGAGGGGTGAAAAACTAGCATTTTAAAATAGGGAGGAATGGGAATGCATATTTTGGGAAATATGAAAACTCTTAATGGGCAGTTTTGTGGTTTAGCAAATATATTTTATACTTTTCCTTTACTTAGGTTTAGGTTACATTTCTATGTTTTTTTGTTTTTTTATATCAATTTTGTTACCTTTTCTTACTGTGCTTTAACCCAGGTTCCTGTTTAATTGCTGAGGTAAATGTCATGTTTCTGCTCTGGCTCAGTAGATCTTCAGCCTTGTATAAACTTGGCTGGCAATATTTGACCATTTTAAATTTTCATATGCTTTTAATATTGTCACTGCCAAATGAGCAATGGCAATACCCTGACAATATAGTACCAGAATAAAAAAAAAATTGTAAAAATAAAATAATAAAAAAATAAAAAATATTGATAGCATGATTGTCTAGTTCTACAAAATGCATCAGTTAAAACTAATGCTATTTGTTTTCCTTTTTTTCTGATATATAGGCCTTTAAAAACAAACACGTCTTTACAAGGCTTAAAAAAACACCTCAAATATGGTCACCTGGGAAGCACTTTTCTCAAAAACCTTCTGCATGATCCTCTAAAACATCCTTTGGTAACTGAATATCCAAATCACTTAGACTTCTCTATTGAGACCCTTCTTATATTCCATTTATAATCACTTTCTCTTCATACCATTAAATCATCTGATCGGGCCCTGCTGCTTGCTTTACTTAATCTACTAAGGGATCGGGAATCTGGAATTAATTCAAAACTTAGTAAAGGCAACTCAAGGCCTGTAGGTTCTGATTCAAAAACTTCTTCTGGTTCTGGAGGCACAGGTTGAGGAAACCCATGATCTGATGGGGTGGGATCGGAACCAATGTGGTCTGAGAGAGCCCTTGAAAGGGTACGCTCATTTTCTAAAGGTGAGCTAACAATTTCTTGGGGGCTTTCTACAGGAGCATCATCTAACTGAACATTAGAAGGTGCTTGAGAAGGCATTTGCTCAGGAGGTGCATGTTCAGATGGAGCATGCTCTGATGCTGCTCGTGAGGGAGCTCGGTCTGAGAGAGCATGCTCAGAAATAGCTTGTGACGGAGCTCGGTCTGAGAGAGCATGCTCAGAAATAGCTCGAGATGGAGCTCTCTCAGAAGGGGCATGTTCAGAATTGGTCCGAGAAGGAGCTCGCTCTAAGGGTGCATGCTCAGATGCTGCCCGAGAGGGCGCTCGCTCAGAAGGGGCATGCTCAGAACCTGCACGGGAGATGGCTCTCTCTGAGGGTGCCCTTTCAGATAGTGCATTGTTGGAAGGTACTCTCGCAAATGATGCACGTTCAGAAGGAGCATGCTCTGAAGCTGCGTGCTCAGAAACTGCGCGTGATGGTGCTCTTTCAGAAAGGGCACGCTCAGAGGGAACGCGGTCAGAGAGGGCACGCACCGAAGGAGCCCTCACTGATGGAGCTCGCTCAGATGGAGTTTGTTCTAAGGTCTCGGCCACTTGCACTTTCACCACCTCTTGCTCCTCAGCTTGGCGGTAGCAGGGAAGAGTTTCATCATAAGCCTTTGAGATGTCTTCCAAGAGTCCTGTGCTGCTTTTTTCATAGCTGTTAAATTGAGTAGGAAGTGGGCTAGCTTCTAATCCCACTTCAGTCATTGGGTAGAAATGGGAGACAACCTTTTCTTCCTCCAACAATTTGTAGCCTTTGGACTTTGGAATGGAAGAGATGGCTATGGAGTGCAGGGGCTTCTGAGAAACTTCTCCCAGCAGCTGTTGGGTTTGATGATCCGCTGACCTTCGGAATGCAAGACGGATCTTTTTAAAGCCCAAGTGGCTGATCTCTGCCACATTTAGAAAAAGGGACACTGCCGCCACAGCCAACATGAACATTATGAACACAGTCTTTTCTGTAGGCCTGGAGACAAAACAATCTACCGTGTTCGGGCAAGGCCAACGGCTGCAACGGTACAGTGGGAGGATCCGGAAACCATACAGGAAATATTGGCCAACCACAAAGCCCACCTCAAAAATTGTCTTGAAGATAATATGGCAGATGTAGGTTCTTAGGAGGGTTCCTTCTAGTCGGAACTTCTTAGTAGCCTTAGTACTTGTTTCCTTGGTGGTTCGGATGCTCCCTTGATCAGGAGCCAGCGGCAGCCTCTCTTCATTCATTTCCTGCTGCCTACTCATTTCTGCATCTTCTCGCTCCTTTCTTTTCTCCTCCATCCGCACGTGGTGTACAGCATGCCCCACATACACCAGGGATGGTGTGGAGACAAAGATGATCTGCAGGACCCACAATCTGATGTGGGACAGAGGAAAGGCCTCATCATAGCAGACATTCTCGCAACCAGGCTGCTGGGTGTTGCACACAAAATCAGACTGTTCATCCCCCCACACAAACTCAGCAGCTGTTCCCAAAATGAGGATCCGAAAAATAAACAGGACAGTGAGCCAAACTCTACCGATTACAGTGGAGTGCTCATTCACCTCCTCCAATATATTCCCCAAAAAGCTCCAGTCTCCCATTGTCTACAAGCTGCAAATAAATATACAGAAAAGAAAAAAAGAATTAGTTCTTTCATTAGGAACCACAAGATACTATCTAAAATTATAACTCTAAACATATGTATGGTAATTATCATCTCGTTTTACTACTGAATGTGCATATATTAGGATATGTTGAAAAATGTATATTTTGTAGCTCATTCTCTATTATATTTACAAAGGCCTAATCAATGACCCATTCAAAACCATGGCAGAAATGGTTTTTAAAGAGTTAAACATGCTATAATGCAAGTATTAACCCACTTTTTCCTCTTTTGGACAATAAATATTTTAACGAGTCAGCAAGACAGTAAAGAACAGAAGATGAAAATAAAAAACCAAGAAGTACCGATGCGAATTATCTTTAAACAATAATTTTATACCTTCGGTAGAGACTGTTAGTATCTGTGTCTATATGATCAGCAGAGATTTGGATACTAAAATTAACAGCTGTTTAACATCAACAATATGTCGCTAAAACAAATGCCTAATTTGTCCTCAAAACCCAATAATACAAATCTTTTTAAAAATATTAGAAGCTTCTTTAAAATATATAAAACAAAACAAAAGAGAAAGTTATTTGAACAATGATCTGAAAATCAAGACAAAATTATAGTTTTAAGTGATCATTAAATATTAAAAAAATTTAAAATAATATTATTATAAATTCTAAAAATCTGTCCACAAAAAAACTATTAATGAAGCTGCATAAAAAAGAAACAAGATCAAGAGTTATTTTTATAACTTATATACATTTCTTGATCATACACTAAATTATTTCAAATCATTTTTTTAGTTTAAAGAAAACAGTCAATTATTAATTTGCCTAAATACATACTTTAAGTATTGAGGACCCTCAATAAATATGGTTAAATTATCTACATGACACATATTCTGAACCTTTTCCATTAAATCCTGCAAAACTAAATGTGATAATATTAATAGAAAACAACACAGCAAACTAAAAAGTCTAAAAGTTAGTAGACAGGCAGAGGCAGAGAAGAGAAAAGGTAGGTAAATGGTATATAGTGGGCAACTTGCCACAGTGACAGCTCCACGGGAAGAATACGTCCCCTCTCTTGGCACTTTGCTGTCAAAAGTGAACTTTTGTTTCTGTCCTTTCCTACCTAAAGTCCCAAACTTATCGCACGACTGAGCAGATGTGACTCAATTGACCCTGATGGGAGGGTTTTAGTGTTCGCCAATATTTAAGCTCCCAGCTAGACAGCCTTTATGAGTGAATGACAATTGGTTACATTAGGAACAATAGGCAAGACCGGGGTACAGACAGCACTGGGGAGTAGAAATATATGGATTATAAAATGGGCAGAAAATGTGTGCTTATGTATATAATTTACAGTGGTATTGCTTGATCATATACAGTGAGTAGAAATGTATTTACAACTTCAGTTCTATATAAAATAGTTTCTAGCACGCCTTGGATCATTACACAAGGTTATCAAGTTAACACAACTCGAAAAGTTCTAAATACAAATATTTGACAAGTTTCCTCATTTTTTTTTTTTTTTTTCATAATACCACCTCTCCTGTTTTTTTTCTTTTTTCTTTGCACGTGATTTGGTATTTTACAAGATTTCCTTGCCAAAATTTGACTCCGTGCCGACTTGAAAAAATTTTCTCCTCCAACTCTTCTCTTTGCTGGCATGGTGGTGGCTACATTGGTCCTGCAAAAAACTAACAAGCTTCTGGCAGAAGATCTTCCAGCTCATATCTCATATCCGTGGTGTTTTGATATCTCCAGACCCTGCCCTGACGAATTTAATCTTAGGGATTAAAAGTTTTCCATCTAATTTCAGTACCATGATAGCCCGTGTGTTATTGGCAGAAAAAATAACTATAACAAGGTTCTGGAGAAAAGAGCAAGTCAGAAGTTCTCACTTTATTGAAACTTCATTATAAGAATGAAAAATTGCTGGCTCTTTGATATGACTCACTTTCTACATTTGAGGATTCCTGGAATATATGGGTAGAATGGTGTAAGGACTGATTTACTGGTATAGAGTGATTATCATGTATTAAGATTGTGTTGTCTTTTGACCACTTACTGGTTCATAGTTGGTTATATAGATCCCTGTGTGGGTCTCTTAGTTAAGTCTACTTAATGAAAACTCCAGCTTACCTTTGTACTTTTCTACCTTTTTACTTTTGTACTTTTGCACTATTGTACTATCTGTACTTTCTGTACCTGTTGTACTATTTTTTTTTCCAAGTCTGTACTTCTTGGAAAACAATAAACATTTATTGATGAAAATTTGCTTGCAAAGTCAAAATTCACTTTTAAAAGTGAAAAATGTAATTTTACACAATACAGAAGAAGCCTTAGAGGACACTTAGAGGCCCTGGTAACACTTCGTTTACACTACATTGCATGCTTTCACAGCCTGGATGACCCATCTACTTCATTCCCTTTCTCCTCTCCTAGCCCCTTTTCTTCCCCCCCCCTTTTACTCAGTTCCCCTCCCTCCCTGCTCTCCCCCTATATATCCTCCCACCCCTTCTTCTCCCTCTTTGCCCCTCCCCTCTCTACACCTTTCCATTACTTCCCAATCCTTCCCCCTACCCCCACCCAAGCTCCTGGCCCAACCATGTGGCCTGATAGTCTGCCTCTTCCACCGGTTTGCTGTTTCCATATTTTGGTCCTTCCTTGCAGTGCCTTCTCTTGCTCTTCTGAGTTACCCCACCTTGAGTACCTATGTATACCTTGTTGAACTTTGGTTTTCTGTGACAACAAACTGTACCTTCCTGGCATAGATTTTGCATCTTCTTTATGACGATATTTCTATGTAGGACTTTGGATGTATATTCTTTTTCTTTTCACAATAAAGTTTTTATTGAGTTGTAATGAACAGTAAATACAAACAGGATAATAGCTCATATTATAGTAACTCACATTGTAGCAAAGAAAGTACAGTATATCCGTTAATAGGCAAAAGTGACACGACTTCAGTACAAATAAAAAGTGTAATGGATAATTAGGGGTTGACAATTCGAAAATCTTAAGGCCAAGGGAAGCCCTTCAACTCCGGGCACCCCAGTGGGAACATATTGTGCCTCAAACCTGGAAGACCCGGTATCCCCCTTAAACCATAGTAGAAAGAAGGTCTTCTGACGACTACCATAGATCACCTGCCTGATGCCAAGAAGCATCAACAATCAAAAACATCAAGTCTGGATATTAAAGCGGAGTTCCAGCCTCAAATACCTTATTTAACTAAAAGTACCCCTATAATACTAATCCATCGCCCTTTACAGAACCGCTATTCTCATACTTACAAGGTGTGCAGTATTGGATTTTAGTCAAAATCTTATTTTTAAAAACGCTGTCTGAGCGCGGCCATCTTGGATGTGGGCATCTGAAGCCTGCTGTGTCCTTCTGGGAGTTCTTCCTGATTCCAGCCTCCTGGGAGTGATGACAAACAGCTCCCAGGATGCAATGCAAAGGCGGAAGTGATGTCGGTGGCCGTGGCCACAGAGGGGGGAGAAGGAGGAAGTACAATCAAAAATGCCCTGAAAATAAGGTAAGGGACCCCTGAAAAAAATTGAAAATGCCCAATTGTTGATCAGCATAGTGAGCACTCCAGGAATCACTAAAGTTGCAAAATAGGCCGGAGCTCCGCTTTAATTAAACTATCTAGATAAGAATGCATAACTCAATGTGAATGAGAGTATTTGACATGAACATGAATGCTTGACTTTGGATGTATATTCTGTTATTTTATACTCTGACATGTCACAGCTATCCCGAGATGCTGTCTCTGTTCTCCTTTATTACTCGGAGACTGTGTTTTATTTGGGTTTATAATGTTTAAAAACCTTTGTATGGCTACTTTGCCTAATAAAAAAAATAATTACAAAAAAAAGGTGAACATATTATTTTCCTTTAGTAAATCAACCCCACTGTGTTGAATGTTTTATTGAAACAAAATCAAAAGCCAAATCCAAATTCCTTCTGGTTGACCTTTTTGTGTAATCTCTTTTATACCAAGCTGGTGTGGCTGGCCTTGTTGGAGACAATCTTTTGTAATTAATTCTAAATCGATGTTCGCATTTCTAAGTCTGTTATAATAAATCATTCAGCACACAGTGTTTTTTGAATGAGGGGTGGTATTATCTACAAATATAAGGAATAAATAAAGACACTATGAGGTTGATTTACTAAAGGCAAATAGGCTGCTCACTTTTAAAGGAAAGCTGCATATTGCAAGATAATTTGTCCCGCAGCGCAGTGAATGAGGGGAAACCGCTGACTTCAATCATCCAATCATATGCAGCCAAACTGATGTTTTTCCTTGCAAGTGGTTGGGTATTCTTTGCACAGGGAGTCACCACATTCAAGTTCTGGGGCAAATTATATATTGTAATTTCCCTTGCAAAGTGTACAGCCTATTTGCCTTAAGTAAATCAACTCCCATGTATGTGTTTGAATATATATTATTTACAATTAAAGGGGGAAAGTGCTACTAATCATGTAATGTTTATATATGCCAGTTAATACCTTCTGTTTATTAATGTTCCCTGATGCATTACCTAATGCTTGGGGTAAGCTTAAAAATGCCCTGCCCACTGAGAAGAGGACACCTGGGTTCTCCACTAAAAATCAGGAACCAATTAGAATGGTTCTTGATCATGTGATCACTTTGTCTGTCATCTGTGTCATAGTGATCACATGTGGACTGGAGGTGTCATTGATAAAAAGGAAAGCCTTTAGCTTGCAGATAACACTGCCACCTTCAGGCTACACTGTTCATTTGCAGTTTTATCCTTTTAATAGTGTAATTGTCAGCGACAGTTGCATTATTGAAAATGTAATTATATATAGATTTTTTTGTGTGAATTTGTCATCTTATAATGAAAACAGAACAGGACAGTTTTTTTTTAAAGTGGACCAAATAAAAGCCTTAGATGTCCTTAGAAAAATTATTTAAAAAAATTATAATTTAGGTATGCAGATTAGTAATACAGCAAGTTAACTGAAAAAATGCTGATGCTGCTAAATTTGGCCGAGGCATCCAGAAAGTGTTAACCCATAAACAAACAATAAAGAAAAGACCACCAAAATGTTTCTGGCTATGGGTTAAATAAGTTTAAATTTATTATTAATCACCATAAAACCATATTTTATTTATCACTGCTAAAAGCAAATAAAAACATTTTTGTGCTACATCAGAAACCCCTACAGATAACGAGTTTATTATTTAATCTATAGTCATACATAAATCAAAAATACCACTCCCATAACCTCATTTATTGTCAAAAATTGGGCACAAAAAAAGAAAGAAAGTTGAGTGTTGACAATGGATGTCGGTCTTCACAATTCCATTAATCAGGTAATTTAATTTTGTCATTTCTTTTTCACATTGTAAAAAAAAAAATATTATTTTAATTGCTTTAGCATAAAAAGTGTGCAAACCAAAAATATGTATTTTTTTCTGTCAAAATACTATAATTATTTGGGTTAGTTATGCTATGTGACATGAGCATTTCATCATACTTGTACTGCGGCCCAGCTGTCCTTTGTCCCAGCTGCTTTAGGCTGATTGTGTTCGTAATAGATTTTGCTGAGCCAGCTTATAGAGAGCTTTAGAAAGGACTGTTCCTAGCTGGTTAACATGTTTGATTGGAATGTTAGAGCAACTGATCAGGACAACGCTCATGAGCAGAAATCAAAGAAAATACAAACAGATCTCGATGACATAGATAGAGAGATCAATTACAAACCTTAGATTCATTATTATGAGATACAGAATATGAGATATAATAGTATGAGAGAGACAGAATAGAGAGAGAAAAATGTGAGATAGATAGATAGATAGATAGATAGATAGATAGATAGATAGATAGATAGATAGATAGATAGATAGATAGATAGATAGATAGATAGATAGATAGATAGATAGATAGATAGATAGATAGATAGATAGATAGATAGATAGATAGATAGATATAGATAGTCGTGGTGGTGATGGGGGAGGAGGGGAAGCCAGCTAGCAGCGCTGATAGGAGGGGGGTGTTGGTGGATCAGTGGGGCAGTACAAGAAGGGTCGAAGCAGTGAAGTTAAATCCCCTGTGGCTCCCCTAAAGCACCTAAAATCGGTGGGAGGGGAGAGGAGGGGAGGCTGGCAGCTGCAGGGGAGCCACAGGGGATCTGTGCTGTGGGGGGCAATTAGCTGGATTACTCCCAGGGGTCAGTATGTGACAAGGCACAGCAGGACCCTCTTCCCTCTGAGCTACACATACACACTGAGTGATACACCACTGTGACCAAAAATGAGATAAAGTGGCACACAGGTCAATGTTGTTAAGCAGGAGATAGATAGAACAATAGACATTTAGAATAGAATAGAAAGATATAATAGAATAGAAAGCTAGAAAAGAATAGAAAGATAGAATAGAAAAATAGATAGATAGATAGATAGATAGATAGATAGATAGATAGATAGATAGATAGATAGATAGATAGATAGATAGATAGATAGATAGATAGATAGATAGATAGATAGATAGATAGATAGATAGATAGATAGATAGATAGATAGAATAGAACAGAATAGAAAGACAGAATATAATAGAAAGATAGAATAGAATATAAAGATATCAAGATAGAATAGAAAGATAGAATAGAATAGAAAGATAGAAAAGAATAAAAAGATAGAATAGAAAGATAGAATAGAAAAATAGATAGATAGATAGATAGATAGATAGATAGATAGATAGATAGATAGATAGATAGATAGATAGATAGATAGATAGATAGATAGATAGATAGATAGATAGATAGATAGATAGATAGATAGATAGATAGATAGATAGATAGAATAGAATAGAAAGACAGAATATAATAGAAAGATAGAATAGAATATAAAGATATCAAGGTAGAATAGAAAGATACTAAATTCTCATGCAGTGTCATGTTGTGTGTCACACAGATTTGCACTTATTTGATTATTTTACACTGGAAACACAAAAATGGAACAATTATTTGTACGATAAATATGTGAACATTGGCTCAACAGACTGGGTTGACTTAAGGAGTAGAACATGCACATTTTCAAAGGTAATTTTAATTTTTCTTAGTAAATAAGATAAACAAAGTAAAAATCAAGGCTGCAAGGAATTCCCAATAATTTTTAAGGGAAAAAAAAAATGACTTTTTGCTTGCATGTGATTGGATGAATGAAGTCATAACTTCACCTACATCACCAAGATAGGTAAGTTTTCTTTTTGCAAAGGGATTTTTTTCTTTAAGATTGTATTTAATAAAGTTAAACAACAAGAGTTTAGTGTACAGGACAGATAACCAATAATGAGATAAAGTGGCATACAGGTCAGGTTTTACAAAACTTCTATCAGGAAAGGCTCCGCCATGGTGCAGATGGAGTTGTAAGGAGCACATGTATGCACATGCGCCGGCCGAGAACTGGCCCAATACTGGTGCCAAACGGCCTATTTAAAGGGAGCTACTGCACTTGCTAATTGTTGTTTGGTCTACAGTGTTCTGTGAGTGTTTTCCTGATCCATGTGTTTGACCTCTGATCTTGACTCAACTTACTCCTGACTGCCCCCATCTGCTACCTGCCCTGACCTTTGCTTGTCCCCAAATTCTTGCTGACTTTGCTTGTGACTTGACTATCCTGCTGTCTGCTGTCTATGCCTGATCTGCCTGACCTTCAGAAAAGGTTCATTCGCCCTTTTACTTCACCAGCAAGTGCGGGAATATTCTTCATTGAAAAGAAGGACTATTCCCTGCGGCCATGCGTGGATTATCGCAACTTAAATAAAATTAATGTGAAGAATCGCTATCCCCTTCCCTTGATACCAAAACGTTTCCAAATACTTCTGTCTGGTACTATCTTCACTAAGCTGGATCTGAGAGGGTCCTACAACCTGATCTGCATCGGGGAAGGGGATGAATGGAAAGCCTCCTTTCATACTCAGTTCAGCCATTACGAGTATTTAGGCATATGGTCTATGAAACGCACACGGCCACGTTCCAACATTAAATAATGACATTTACACAGACTTTCTGGATATCTTTGATATATCCTAGTATTCTTTGTTTATCCTGAAATCCACCGGGGACATGTCAAAAGTGCAGACTCCGCCAACATAGACTCAGTGATGCCAGAAAAGTGTGAGTTCAAGCAGCGGAGTATTCAGTTCCTGAGCTTGGTCATTTTTACCGTAGGGATCGAAATGGATCCAAAAAAAGTCTCTGCAATCTTGTACTGGCCAGCACCCACAGATAAGAAGGGGATTCAATAGTTTGTGGGGTTCGCTAATTTCTACTGCAGATTTATAAAGAACTTCCCAGCTATTATCACGTCAATTACACAGCCCACCAAGCAGAGTATCCGTTTCTGCTGGACCCCTAAAGCACAAGTTTATTTTGAGACTCTAAAGAAACTATTTACTTCCGCTCCTGTACTAAGTCATCCAGACCCTATGTAACTTTATATTCTGGAAGTGGACACGTCAGAAAGTGCAGTCGGGGAAGTCTTGTCCCAGCGTCAAGGCCTCAAGGATTTGATCCATCCAGGGGCATTCTTCTCACGGAAACTTGCCTCTGCAGAAAGAAACTATGACGTGGGAGATCGGGAGTTCCTCGTAATTAAAGCAGCCCTAGAGTAATGGAGATATCTGTTAGAAGGGGCAGCTCATCTGATACTAATTTATGCAGACCACAAGAACTTTGAGTATCCGATGACTGTGAAACACATGAAATCTTGCTAAGCCTGATGGGTACTCTTCTTATTTTTAATCAATACATTTTTATTTGGTTTTGCATAGACAAACAAGAAAAAAAATCAAAGGAACATGACAATTTCAATATGGTGCAACATGCACTGATTAAACAAAAATAAAAATACACAGGATAAAATTATCAAAATTATCAAACGTATTACAGTATCTCCATACAGTCAGAAAATATGTCAAGAACTGATATTAAAATGAGGAACGTGGTAGAAGAGTCTCATAGACAAAAAAGAAGATAATATCTCTTAGAATTGGGAGGCAGTGCACCGGTCGTTCCTCTGACAACCCCTCCTCTCCCACACCCCCAACGGGAAGTAACTGTGCAAGAGGAGAGGGAACATCGGTATCCCGACCAGTCCCCACCGTGACAAAGTGCCCACCTCTAGTGGATGGTGAAATAATCAGTCAGTTGTGTTACCCTCTAAAGTCAGTCCACATTTTCCATCTGTTATCGAAGGCTGCACATGAACCCTGATTAATAGCTAGTAGGCGTTCAAACAGGTGATTGCGGTTAACCGCTAATTTGACATCAGATATATTAAGTGAGTTTTGAGTGCCCCGATTGACTAGAATGTTGTGGCGTGCCGCTAATAGTATGTGAAACACAACTTTTCTCATAGATAATGGAATTTATCGATCCCAAGATTAAGTAGGGCCAGTCCCATTGAGGGATTTTGCATAATTCCTGTTATGGAGGAGATCATTTGAAAGGTAAGCTTCCAGTATCCCGTTAGACATGGACATTCCCACATAATATGGGTTAGATTTCCCACCTGTCCGCACTGTCTCCAACATTGGTCAGAATGATGGGGCAAAATTTGGAGAGTTTGTATGACATGTAATGCCATCTGTGAAGCAATTTAAGCATTGTTTCCCAATGTCCCACACATTTGGAAAAGCGATAGTTAGATTGAATCGCCCTCTGCCAGTCTGGCAATGAATGTGACGTGTCCAGATATTTGTTCCATTTCTGAATAGCCACTGAAAGTTGGAATTCTGATTTATATTGGAGAGCATTATAAATAAGAGAAATTCCACCTTTCCTACGTGTTGGAGCCGTGAGGAAACCCCAAATAGAAGGAAAAACGTATAAAATAGGTAAGGGGTATTTTGACAGATATTGTGAGATGCGAAAGCAAATAAAATATAGTTTGGGAGGGAGGGAAAAACGACCCTGTATGTCAGACCACTTACGGGGATGACCATCTGTGTAAAAATCTTGAACATATTTGATTCCATAACTGAGTAGAGGTTTAGTATATAGAAAGGGGATTCTGGATTCCAAATTTTGTATCGGTATAGGAGGAATATCGATAAGGGGTTCCCTATTGGCTCTGTTCATAACATGGCGCCATGCTATTACAGAAGCTTCCATGGGTGGAGAAAGGGAGGAAGTATTTCCAGGGGCTAAATGATCCATATATAGAACTGATGCCAGATCTGAAGCATTGCATAGTGACGTCTCCGTATCTACCCATCAAGGTCTATTGGATCGCTTAAACCAGTATCCTTGTTGTTCTATAATGGCCGCTAGTCTATAGTCATGCAGACCAGGGAGCCCCATACCCCCTGTTTGTTTGTAAGCAATAAGGTGTTTACTTGAGCACCTTTTTTTGTGTAGCCAAATGAATTGGGTTAATAATTTTGTGAGGGTCGTTATGTACTTTTTTGGGATGGGGATGGGAAGGACCCTAAAGAAGTACAGAATCTGTGGGAGGATAGACATTTTGTATGCCGCAATTCTACCTACCCATGATATAGTAGAGCGTGTCATGTTTTTCAGTTGCAAATGAATATTAGTTATCAAAGGTTCTTCGTTTGCGCGGGCCATTAGGCATAATTTGGGGGTTAATGGGTTAATGTGATCCCCAAATAGGGGATTCCGTCCTTCGACCATGTGAATGGGTAAGAAGACTGAAGCTTAAATTTCACTTTAGGGGCCATTCCCAAGTCAAGAATAAGAGATTTAGAATAATTAATTTTATAATAGGCTATGGAACTAAAATCGTTAAGTAAATTGGTCACTGCAGGTAGGAACTTTTCTGGTTCGGTCAGGAGGATCACGTCATCAGCAAAACGGCTGACCGCATGGTTCTCCTCCCTGATCTGGAAACCAGATATTGAGGGGTGATGGCGAATGGACTCGGCAAGTGGCTCAATCATGAGGTCGAAAATAGTGGGCTAGAGCGGACATCCTTGGCGGGTGCCATTAGAAATTAGGAAGGATTTAGAGAGGAGACCAGATGTGTACACCCTGGCTGACAGGCAAGAATACAGGGCCATTATAGCAGACTTAATTTCACCACAAAACCCGAAACGGGATAACACCATGTCCATATAATGCCATTCTACCCTATCAAATGCCTTCTCTGCATCTAAGGATAACAGCAGAGAAGGCATTCGGGAGGTCTCTGCACAATTTATCACATTCAGAATTCTTCGGGTTGCGTCCGAGGGCTGCCTCCCCTTTACAAACTCTTGTTGATCATTCTTGATCAGGAGTGGAATAATGTCTGATAATCTAAGGGCAAGAATTTTTGCATAGACTTTGACGTCTGAATTTAAAAGGGATATGGGTCTAAAATTAGCTGGCGTAGTTGGCTCTTTCCCTGGTTTGGGAATGGTTATTACGTAGGCTTGCAGCATTTCCTTGGGAAAGGCGGAAGAGGCAGCCGCTTGGGCGAACACCGATGACATATGAGGAGCCAGGATCGTAGAAAAAGATTTATAGTACTCATTGGGTAGTCCATCAGGAGGACCAGGGGATTTATTCTGTGGGAGAGATGCTATAACTCTGCAAATTTCTTGCTCTGAAATAGGGTCACTAAGTAGTTGCATTTGATGCATTAGGGTCAAGGAAGGAAGGTTAATAGTATCCAAAAAATCTGAAATTTGGGATTCAGTAGGATGAGACATGGTATTATCGTCTTTTAAATTATATAGGGTACCGTAATATTCAGCAAAGTGGTCTGCTATATCTTGGGGATTGTGAATTTTTTGTTTAGATAAAGGATGTATAAGATACGCAATCCTGTTTTTTTTTTTTTTTTTTCAAATATGAAATTTATTCAGGATTTTCAAACAATACATACATTTATCATTTTAGCATAATGGCTATCTCTATTACAATAATTATCATTACACCTTTTCTTTTATATCTTATTTATCCTATAATCCTGTACTTTTTCCCACTTTTTTCCATTTCCCTCCCCTACCCACCCTAAAACGAAAGAGAAAAAAAAAAAAAAAAATTATTTTAATCTAAACCCCTTTGATCCACGGCTGTCGATTAGGAGAACTCGTCTTCACCTCAAATCTATTCCTCCTCCCTTGTCCTATAACATATTGTTTCCCTCCTCAGAAACCATAAAATGATTCCATGGATCCCAAATTTTCTTGTATTTCTCCTGTCTATTTTGTGCAGAAGCAATTAACTCTTCCATTCTTCTAATTTCTTCTACTCTATTTATCCATTCTGCTAGTGAGGGTGTTTGTATTTTTTTCCAGTTACCTGGGATGCATGCTTTAGCCGCATTAACCAGGTAGGGAATAACAGAGCTTTCATATCTCCTTACCGGTATGTCTGATAAGTGTAGCAAAAAAAATGCCGGGTTTTCTTCTATTTTATATTCCGTAAATTTCTGTATAATATTCCTAACCCCTCTCCAGAATGGTCTTATATCAGGACAGGTCCAGAAGATATGATACACAGTGCCTATTTCTTTTCTGCATCTCCAACAATTATTTGTTTCACTCGGGAACCAAGTATGAATTTTCTTGGGTGTAATGTACCATCTTGTTATAACCTTATAATTCAGCTCCTGAATCTTCGTACATCTAGCTGTCTTAAAGGCAAGTTTCACTATCCTCTGGACCTGCTCCTCCGACAAATCCCTCTCCAGATCTCTTGCCCACTTTTCCACCCATGGGAGCTGCGGTTGTTCCTCTGGGTTTATTAACATGTCATAGCTAATCGATAGTGTGCGCAACATATTTCCTGATTTTACGCAATAATTTTCAAATCTTGTTAATATTCTACCATAGCTACTCGGGTTTGATATTGAGGCCAGATAATGATGTAATTGGACCGCTTGCCAGAAGGGTATATCAAATGGTCCATTTCTATCAGCCAGTTGATTAACTGTGGGCCATTTGTTTTGTATTAGAAAAGACGAGGCTTGTTCCTGCTTCCTTTCCCTCAATGTTGAAAACTGTCTAGTATCTAGGCCCGGGATGAACTGAGGGTTCCCCAGAATCGGGAACAAAGGTGATTCTTTCCCTGTCAACTTATTATATGTGTTTGATTGTGTACATACTCGAAGTGTGTTTCCAATTATTGGGTGTTGTTTCAGACCTTTAGGCAGTGATTCGTAGCACCACATAGCTCTTTTCAGGTCTACTTCCGTTTGGGCCTGTTCGATTTGTACCCATACTTTGTTTTCCGATTGATGCCACCAATCTAATATTCTGCTCACCTGTGCTGCCTGATAATATATGTAAACGTCGGGGAATGCCAACCCACCCCTCTTCTTTGGTAAGGTTAAAGTTCTACGTGCTATTCTGGGTTTTTTACGGGACCATATATATTTCAGAAATAGGGAATGTGTTGCCTTAAAGAAGGCCCTTGGAATTTTCACCGGTAATGCTCTTATCAGGTAAAGAAATTTTGGTAAGATCGTCATCTTCACCAGATTACATTTACCGAACCAGGAATGAAGACCTCCCTGCCACTGTTCCAATAGCTTCCTAGTCATTTTCAACAAAGGTGGGAAATTTAAGTCATAGGCTTGTGATATTTTTGCCGGTATATATGTCCCTAAATACTTTACTGCTTCCTCTTTCCATTTAAAGCCGAAGTTGCTTTTCAATAGGTTAATTTGGGATACAGGCACCCCCACCCCCATCGCTTCTGATTTCCCATAATTAATTTTTAAATAAGACATGGTCCTAAATTTTTTGAACTCCTGTATCAGGTTCGGCAGCGAAATACCCGGGCTAGACAAAGAAAATAATAGGTCATCTGCGTAAGCCGCTATCTTATATTGTCTCCCCTTTAACTCTACACCTTTAATATCTTGATTTAGTCTAACCCTACACAAGAAAGGCTCTACTGTCAAAGCAAATAGCAGGGGCGACAATGGACACCCCTGTCTTGTACCATTCCTTATTGGGAAAGCATCTGACAGAAGCCCGTTCACTTTCACCCTTGCCGTTGGCTCTGTGTATACTCTAGCTATTCTATCCAACATGACCTCTCCTAATCCGATGTATCCGAGCACCGAAAACAAAAAAGGCCATCCCACCCGATCAAATGCCTTCTCAGCGTCCGTGCTCAGGACTACACAGGGTATTTCTTTTTCCTTCACTACTTGTATTAAGTTCAATATTCTTGTAGTATTGTCTCTTGCTTCCCTCGATCTTATGAAGCCTACCTGGTCAAGCTGAACTATACTTGGGAGGATTCTTGCTAGTCTATTTGCTAAAATTTTAGTATACAGCTTTAGGTCTACATTTAATAAGGATATAGGCCTATAGCTGCTACATTGTGCAGGGTCCTTACCTTCTTTTAATATTAGTGAAATGTGAGCTGTAAGAGTGTCCCTGGGCAGGTTACCCTCTACATCTACTGCGTTATACAATTTTTCCATATAGGGACCTAAGATGTGAATCAAAGTCTGGAAATAGCATGTTGTCAGGCCATCAGGTCCGGGTGCCTTCCCCTGTTTCATTGTTTTTAGTGTTTGCTGTATCTCCTCTATGGTGATCCTCGTCTCTAAATACTCTTGATCTTCCTCCTTTAATTTAGGTAATTGCGATTGTGCTAAGTAACTTTCCATATCTTCTTGCCTAGGCGACGTTTCTTTTAAATTGTATAACGCAGAATAGTAGTTTTCAAATTCCTCTAATATTTGTGCTGGCAGTGATTTCTTAACGCCTTTAGCTGTAGTAATGTGGGGTATATATGACCTTGATTTCTGCCTTTGAATGAATCTAGCCAGCGCTTTTCCACATTTGTTACCGGATTCATAGTTTAGCTTATGCCCTTTTTGTATTGCGGCCTTCGCTTTATACTGCAAAAGGTCTGTTATTTGCCTTCTGACTAACTTTAATTCTGCTATTGTTTTATCTGCAATGCTTTGTTTATGCTCTATCTCTAAAATTCTGAGTTTTTCCAAAAGTTGTGACAACTGTTTATTCCTTTCCCTCTTAATGCGTGACCCATGTTTAATAAAAATGCCTCTAACTACTGTCTTGTGCGTCTCCCATAACGTTCCTATACTACAGCTAGGCCGATCGTTTATCTCGAAAAAGACTTTCATCTCTTCCTCTACTTCTTTTAATATCTCCTCTCTCTGTAGCAAGCTCTCATTTAGCCTCCACAAATTCCCCCTCTGAGAAGGGTTTGTTCCTAGGCTATATATTAACGTTATAGGTGCATGATCAGACCACGTAATGCTTTCTATTCCGGTTTCTTTCACCGCCTGGAGCTGGCCATGAGGTATAAAGAAAAAGTCTATTCTGGAATAATTCCTGTGTGGTGTCGAGTAGAATGTGTAATCCTTTTCAGATGGATGTTGTAGGCGCCAGACCTCAATCAGTTGGGCATCATATAAAGCCTTTAAGATCCTTTTATTCATTCCCCCTGTAAGTGTTGAGGACCCTGATGAAGTATCCATTTTTGGTGACATAGGTACATTAAAGTCCCCACCTATAATTAATTGGCCCTCTGTAAAACTTACCAATTCACCTAAAGTTCTGGATATAAACCTGTCTTGTCGGTTATTCGGAGCATACACCGTTGCCATTGTTACTTGTATATCGCCAATTCGTCCTTTAACAAATAGGAACCTCCCCTCAGGGTCCTGAACACTATCTTGCAGGGTCCATGGGATCTCGTTTGCTATTAGTATAGACACCCCCCGTGACTTCGATTTTGAATACGTAGAATGATATACATATGGGAAGTGTTTATTTTTTAGAAAGGGTAGTTTATCTGTCCTAAAATGTGTCTCCTGTATGAATGCAACACTGGTGCGTAGACGTCTTAACTCTGCTACTAGTATATGTCTTTTCTCTGGTACATTTAGCCCTTTGACGTTATATGAGACAATTTTTAAATCCTCCATCGACAGCCGTGGATCAAAAAAAAAAAAAAAAAAACCCCCCTCCCTCTCCCTCAGATGACGTGTAAGAGAGACCGGTCTTACACTAAAGGCCGCTTCTCTCTCTCGTCACCTTGGATAAATATTTTATCCCTATTTCACACGGCACTTTATAGGTGCCACCTGTGTGACTTTCTTCGTGGGTCTATATGCCCCGGAGTGTTTCTCTGCGGGCTCTCTCGCGCCCCCTCCCGCTCAATCTATCTTCAACCTTTCAATTTGTGAAGCCCAAGCCGGTTTCCCTTCTCTCTAAGTATAACAACCCCTAACTTCAACATAATGATGCAAAAAAAATAGTTACAACGTGGGCGGGGGGGGGGGGGGGAGAGAGAAGAGAAGAGAGGAGAAAAGCCAAAGAAAAAAAAAAAAAAAAATTAAATTCTTTTTGCTCTCTCCTCTTCCTCCCTCTCCCCCCTCCCAGCTATGGTAGGCAGCGGGCGAGGATACTTAAATATATCTTCCCTCACCTCCCGCTCCCACATACTTCCTCCTCCCCCCCTTTCTAGACCCCCAACTCCAGAGAGGCAGCAATTCCCTTTCCTCTCTTCCTCCAATTATCTTGTGGATAGGTGATTCTCCTGAACCTCTTCACATTTCCCCCACCCACCTCTCCCCTTCATTAGGGGAGAACAGAGGGTAAAAGGCGGCAACCGGGGGAGGAGGGGGAGGGACCCCAGAGCAACTGAAGCTCAGCCTAAACCAGCTTTATAGCATCGGTAGACACCAACCCATATTTGTGCTTGCTTCTGGTTTCCCTCCCCCTCCTCCCCACCTATGCCCCCGCTCAGCCTCTCCCCCATTCCCCTCAAAAAAAAAAAAAAAAAAAAAAAAACCCCACAAGGTAAATATATAGCTATACAGCAATATCTATCAGCGCTCTTGCTCAAGTTGTTTAGCACAGTTGTACTGCAGTTATTTAGAATATATTAATCAAAACAAAGCCGAATGTGCTGGATCAAAAGGGGGATTCTCTTTTCTTTTCTCTCCCTCTTCCTCCTTCTCTTTGTTGAGAAAAAAAAAAAAAAAAGGGATTTAATATTTAGGTCTTGTGTAATCAAAATATAGGAGAGGTCCAAAAAAGAACCATCCTTTAAGTGGAAAAAAAAGGGAAATTTTTATCTTATGTGATCAAAATACAGGGGAAGGTCTAACAGCAGAACCCTCCTTAAAGTGCCCCAAAAAAAAAAAAAAAAAAAAAAAAAAAAAAAGGAATTTAATATTTAAGTCTTGTGTAATCAAAATATAGGGGAGGTCCAAAAAAAGAACCATCCTTAAAGTGAAAAAAAAAAAGGGAAATTTTTATCTTATGTGATCAAAATACAGGGGAAGGTCTAACAACAGTACCCTCCTTTAAGTGCCCCAAAAAAAAAAAAAAAAAAAAAGGGAAATTTTTATCTTATGTGATCAAGATATAGGGGGAGGTCTAACAAAAGCACCATCCTTAAAGTGCAAAAAAAAAAAAAAAAAAAGGGGGAAAAATAAAACCAAGAAAACGCAGTTCAAAGGGTATATTATTCCTCAAAACTTTCGGGCAAAAATGAGGGATAAGCGACAGTACTTAGATCACTTAGGGGGAATCCACAGCTTTTACGGTTGTTCGGGGTCTACTCCTCTCTCTTCTTGCTGTTGTAGGTACTCCATGCCTCTTTCCCACGGAATTCGGCCTAACCAGTTTATCACCTCTATCGGATCCGTCTCTATGAATCGGAAAAAAGCCCCTCTATCTTGATAGGTTTTAAGGTTAAAATAGCGGCCATTTCTACGGAATGTCACAGAGAAGGGGAACCCCCATCTATATGTACACCCCGCCTTCTTCGCCAGATCCAGCAGGGGTCTTATAATAGCTCTTCTCCGTAGCGTTCCTTTGGATAAATCTGAATATATTTTCACTGGCAATCCTTCCACTAATATATCCCCAATTTCCCACGCTGCTCTCAGTATGGATTCCTTATGCGTATAGCGGTGTATCCTACAAATCACATCTCTTGGTCTCATTGATTCCATTCTTCTAGTGCCGGGGGCTCTGTGTATCCTCTCAATTTCAAAGTTTTCGGGGTATTTTTCTTTTAACACTTGTTTAAAAATCCCTGTCGCTATCCCCTCCAATTTTTCACTGCTTACGGTCTCCGGTATCCCCCGTAATCGCAGGTTACTACGGCGACTCCTGTTCTCTATGTCTTCTAATTGCAGTTGTATTTTATCTTCCATTTCTCTCTGGGTGTCATTTTTTGCCTCTAATGCTACTAATCTTTCTTTTATTTGGCTGGTGGTGGCTTCCTGTTCTGCTAAATGAGTTTTCATGTTTTGTAAGTCCTTTTTAACTCCTTGTAGTTCCTGACGCTGTTTTTCCTCCAGCCTGTTTATCATTTTTTCAATGTCTACCTTTGTTGGTAATACTTGTAGCATTTTTTTAAGTTCAGAGATCTGTGTGAAAGACTGTGTAGGGGTACTTGGAGCTGACGACTCTCCTTGTCTAGAACCTGGGCTATTTGCACTATTCTCTGAAGTAGGGGAAGTGAGCAAGGAGTTGGGCTGGTCACCAGCATCTAAGCTTACTGATGCCATTTTTGCCCCTTTAACCGAATTCTGGCTGTTGGTAAAAAATCGACCTATTTCACCTTCCAACTTGCTTGTATTTGTCTTTTCTGTATTTTTCTTTCCTTTCCTCCTCTTAGTGAGGGTCATCCTTGCTTGCCCTTCTCCTATATCCACCGTATGAGGACCTTTTATTCTCCCGGTATACTATTCACGTGATTCTAGAGAGACAAATTTCTAGCAACTGATACCAGACTCTTTCCGATCTTAGCCTATTTTAGCTCATTCCCCTACTATTTTAAAGTGTATAGCCCTCGACAACAGGAACACACAGTATATTACTTTCACTTTAGTTCCACATTACACAGACCCCAGTACTCACGAGACCAGATCTCTCCCGAGGATCCAATTTTGTCAGCCGTATTGCTCCTGTCCTCTGTGATCTTACTCCTTTTTACAGTTCTTTACCTAAGGGGCTATTGCTCCCCCTATCCTCTTGATTGTGTAGCTTTTCAGGCGGGGTTACCAGGGGTTTCAGGGGATTCGTGGCTACCAGGCTGTACCTGGGGACCTCCGCGGTAGGTGGCCCCGCGGTTCCACTTCCCTCCACTCAGCCGATAGTATAGTGCCTGACTGATCCGGCCGGCGAGACCTTCCCAGATCTAATGCCTTCCGCTTTGCACTTCGGCTTTCCTTCGCTACCAGGGCAGAGCTGGTGGATGCCGCGGGGCAGGTGACGGTGCCGTTCCGCGTCTACCGTGCTCGCGGGAAGACCCGCCAATCTGTTCTTCCTGTTCCCCGTCCCGCCGCTACTTCCTTTCTCCACCCGCTCCGTGGGACCTCCTTGCGAGAGCGGTTTGTCCGAGGGTTAGTAGTCTGCTAACCCTCCTTGACTGGCTGGCTTGGCTTCAGCGTCTCTGGAAGCTCGAGCGGGGAGAGGTGCGCGCCACAGCTGAGAGCCTCGCAGAGCACACTCACATGGCTACTTCCGGGCACGCCCCCCTCGAGTTCTCAGCCCGCAATCCTGTTTTTAGTTCTAACGGCTTTCAAGCGATTAGCCAGGTATTTACCAGCTCTGTTGGCATTAGCATATGTAGTGAGTTTCAATCGTCTAAGGTTGCATGTCATACTTCTGTGCAAGATGGAGACGGAGTTCCTCCCTCAATCGCAAAAGAGTTTGTGAATGCGCCTCAGACAGTTTCAGTTTGTTCTGTTGTTCAAGGGTATGAATATCCCCTAAAATCGAGTCAAGGCGAGAGTTGTAGCATCTCCGTAATCTGGCCCCCTGTTGCAGCAACATTCCCCTAATATATGCCTAAAGAAAAGCATCAGAAGTAGAGGGGGCATTAAAACAGAAGTACTCTGTAAGATTAGCAGATAATTTCTTAATACATTCAGGATTTTGTAGTAGTTTAGTATTACATCGCCAAACTAGGTTTGGGTTGCCTCCCTCCGGGCCATCAGAAATGGAGATCAAAATGGGTGCATGGTCAGACCATGTGATATCAAAAATATGTGATCTCGTAATCTTCTGGAGCAGCCATTTGTCCGTTAGGAACAGGTCTATTCGAGAGTACGAGTTATGTCTGGGAGAAAAGAAGGTGTAGTCTTTCTAATTGGAATGGTTCCATCTCCAGACATCAAATAAGTCCTCTCGGTGGAGCAAACTATCAAGTTCCTGGCGACCTCTAGAAGGGCCTTTGGAAGCATCCAAAAGTGAGTCAGGTACAGCATTGAAGTCTCTGCAAACAATAATTCCTCCGTATTAAAGACATATTTTTTTGAAAAGCTTATTGAGGAAACGAATCTGGTGGACATTGGGAGCATAGAGGGATACGATCGTGTAAGGCTTGAAGTTGACATCACATGTCAGTATGATAAATCTTCAGTTTTCATCAATGGTGGAGCTATGGAGGTGGAAACTAACTGTATCCCGCACCGCAATTAAGACTCCTTTTGTTTTATTGCTTGCACAAGAGAGGAAGACATGGGGGAAGTTATGATTGGAGCACGTAGGACTTTTAGAGGCTTCAAAGTGTGTTTCTTGAACACATAAGATGTCCACTTTATGTGTGAGGGCTTCCTGCCACATGGAGCGGCGCTTGGCGGGATGGTTCAATCCCTTAGTGATAAGCATGTAATCATCGCAGAAAAGAAGGATTAAAGGTTTGTGCAGGAGAAAATGTGGCCTTTCTTGTATCCAAGGCTATAAGTGGGAAAATCCTTATCATTGCTCTCCGGTGATTGTGTAGACGAGCGTCAAGTCCCAGGTCACTTGGGATGAGCGTGGACTGTAAGGAATCCAATGCAGACTGTGGAAGGTATCCTGTGGTAAAACAATGAGCAAATACAAAAAGAGCAAAGAAAAAAGCAAAAGCAAAAATAGGAACTAGGAACAGAACCGGGGATATACTAACTGATATCCTTTGGAACATGGGAAATGGTGGAAGATCCACTAAGAACCGCTGAGATTAGGTGGAACGTCGAGGGGTGGGAGATGGATCCGCTTCATGTCTATTCCTATGTGGAGGGCGTCTTTAAGGTTACAACTTGCCAGTCATATTGAGATGTACCTCTAGGTTGGATAGGAATGAAGTTTGGAGAGGGAGCCATTTCAGGTATTATGAAAAGGGTTTAAATACCAGCGCTATGGAGTTTTCAGTACTTTTTGGACTAAAAAATGGTGGTGTAAGCTGCCCCCAACCTACCACTGAGGTAGTAAAATGGTAAAAGGTGCAAGTGATGTTGGGACCGGCGCTACCACATAAATATTGTGTTTGTGCAATTTCATACACTGTGTAATTCATATAAAACATATAAAAGTGCATATAGTGCTTAAACCAAAGTGCTGCGTGCTGTAAACCTTTTATATATTCGCATGGGCTGTGCTCAGTGTACCATATAAACACATGTATACATATAAAGTGCTGAGTGCTATTGATAACCACGTGTGTGATTGCGTGCTAAACAAAGTTTGGCGCCAGTGGGTGTACCACAAATTGCACCGTTGCTTACCGCACTCTTAGGATGGTGGCTCAGCACTCCCTGGTCACTAGAACAGAAAACAAGCCTCCATTGCGTAGTATATCCTTGTTAGGGTAAAACAACGTAGCATCCACTCACATTTAGGGAGTTCACTATCAGCTTGAGGTGTTCGCCGGGTCGCTTCCGCGTTCCACCAGCTCAAACCACCGTTCCCGGAAGTGACGTACTGACGTACGCAAACCACGCCCTACGCGTTTCGTCATACGACGTCATCTGGAGCGTGCCATCTATCACTACTCCCGGTCTTTTTATAGGCTGGGTCGGCGCCATCTTAGTGTACTGATTTTGAGGCCGGACACGGCGGCCATCTTGGTGCACCCATACCGCAGCCTAAACAGCTTAATTCATCATGTGAACTCCCTATTTGTTACGTGTGCCGCATATATAAACATACATTTTATTTAAAACTTAAAATACGACTCCACATATTAAAACCTTGTAATATAATACATATATATTTTGTGCTATAATTGTGCGAACCAGTGATGTGTCTGATTTGATCGGGGTGAGCCGATAATCAGTGCTGCCGATAAAAATCATAAGTTATGTGAATCAATAGTAAAAAGTGATTCAGTGATGATGTTGACTTTTTCATATTTAATATTTAATAGTGGGCCCAAGTGACTGTGCGATTAATAGACTATAAAAAAATTATAAAAAGTGCCCATACATGTAGCAATAATATCGGTGAGATAAAAATCGTACAAAAAAAATTTTTTTTTATTACTAAAATTATATATATATAAAAACTTTATAAGAAGAAATTCTCCATACAAGTCCAATCTTAGATATAAGTCCATGTTGCTTGTGACTTTGTATTTTCTGGGTTAAAACCCATAATTTATGGAAAAAATAATAATAATGCAGTTCCAGGCGAAAAAATATTAAAAGACTGAAAGATGATACCCAATAGGATAAAAACAGGATAACGTAATAGATTGGTGAAACTGAAGGTAATAGGATACTTGCAGTTGGTTATTCCCATGAGGAAGAAACTTTCTTGAAATGAGGAATTTTCAGCGAGAAGTTAAAGGTATAAATATTCTATATGATAAAAAAGGTTCACTTCATAAAAAAGGGGTTTTCTTCATAAAAAAATCTTGGAAGATGATGAAATTAGATGCGTTAAAACCTGCATAAAATGCATTAAAACCGCATCTAAAATTGCAAAATTAAAAAATCAAAAAATCAATCAAAAAATCCGACAATGAAACAGGAGTATGTTGATGCTAAAAATATTTCTCAAACATTCAAAAATTATATATATTAAGGAGATCTAAAAAGGTCAAAGGAGGCTCCTAAAAATTATTAAAAACTCTCAAAAAAGGCCATTAAAACTGTATCTTAAGGAAGGTGGGTCGGGGAGGTTTCCTTAGAAATCGGTGATGAAACAGTTTAGGTCAATATCGATGTTTAGGCCTTTAGGCTGAAGGGTCTGCATCAGATATATCCACTTCGTTTCGTTTTTAGATACATCTATTCTCTTGTTACTTCCTCTCCAGTTATTCTTTATTTTGTCTATGGCATAAAAAACCATTCCCGTGGGGTTCTTTGAATGGTGAGTTTTGAAATGTCGTGACAAGCTGTGTTTATCAAACCCCTTACGGATATTTTTAACATGTTCCCTTATGCGGACGAAAAGGGGTCTGGTGGTGCGGCCTACATATTGTAACCTACATGGACATTCCACCACGTAGGTTACATGCGTGCTTGTGCACGTTATGGTATCTTTAATCTCATAGACTTTTCCTGTACTTTGTGCCGTAAAAGATGTTGTTTTTCTTTTCTTTTCCCTTGATGTTCTACACGGTAAGCATTTTCCGCATCTAAAGAAACCTTTCAGACTGGTTGGAAGATGTATTTTCTTTGGAGGGTCAATGACATTGTGCACTAACCGATTTCTCAGGTTCGGTGCTTTTCTATAGATGAAGGTGGGTTTTGTGGGGAGGATGTCCCTTAAAGTAGTGTCTGCTTTCAATATAGGCCAATGTTTCCATATAATTTTCTCTAGGGCCTTATGTTGGGTGTTGTATCCTGTTAAGAAAGCAAACTCGGTGTTCTTATTTTCATTTGCTCTATTTGGCGTATCCTTTATCAGATCTTCCCTATCCATCTTTTCCACTATCTTCTTGATATTGATGAGTTCACTGCGTTTGTATCCTTTCTCAACAAACCTATCAATTAATATTTCAGCTTGCGTCTCAAAATCCATTGGGTCACTGCAATTTCTCCTAATCCTCATCAGTTGCCCTTTGGGGATGTTGCCTAACCACTTGGGATGGTGGCAGCTATTTTTAGGAATGTACCCGTTCCTGTCGGTTTTCTTAAAATATGTTTTGCTGGTGAGTCTGCCATCTTTTTTGGTTAGTTCTAAGTCCAGAAACGCAATATGTTCATGATGAAAATTTCCTGAAAAAGTGATCCCATATATATTAGTGTTGATTTCGTCGAAGAATTCTTGTAAGGAATCCTCGTTTCCCTTCCAAACGATAATGATATCGTCAATGTATCGACGGTAGTATTTCAACTCATTCCTGGGTATACTGAACACCTGCTCCTCCTCCCACTTTTGCATGAAAACGTTTGCCACACTGGGGGCATACTTAGCCCCCATGGCTACGCCTTTCTTCTGTACAAAATAACTTCCCTTATACCAAAAATAATTGGATTCCATTGCTGTTTTTAATCCTTCTAATATGAATCCAATCTGTGCTTCCTTCATATTCGTGTGGGTATGAAGGGCCCAATCCACTGCTTGTAGGCCATCTTGTTGCTTGATGTTTGTGTAGAGGGAGTTGACATCTATTGTCACCAAGATGTCACTCTCCTCTATTTCCAAATCTTTGATCTCGGCGAGCAATTGCTTGCTGTCCCTTAGGTAGGATTTACCCACTGGCACTAGAGGCTGCAGGAATTGGTCAAGGTATTCCCCTAACCTTGAATGTACAGAATTAATTCCGCTTACAATGGGGCGGCCTGGTGGCTTCTTGTCATTTTTGTGTATCTTTGGAATGTAGTATATGACTGGGGTCTTTGGTTTCTCTAGGCAAATGTACTTGGCTTCCTTCTTGTTTAAAATCCCCATCTCGTTCCCCTTCTTCACGTATTCATGTAGAGTTTTCTCAAATGCTTGTTTTGGATTTCCCTTCAGCTTAATGTAGGTGTCTTTTGTATTAAGAAGATTCTCCATTTCCTCCTCATAGTCCTTTTTGTTTAGAATCACCAGTCCTCCTCCTTTGTCCGCTGGCCTTATTACCACTCCTTTTCTTTTTTCCAGTTTTTTGATGGTTTCCCATGTGTTTTTTTCTTTTCTGTTCTGAATTTTTAATGCTCTAATATCTGCTTCCACCATCCGTTTAAAGACCTCCAAATTCTCATTGTGAGGATTTTTGGGGTTAAACGTGGAGCGATTTTTCAAAGTCGTGTGTTTATATTCACTGTGCGTGGATCTTTGTGTTTGCTTTTGTTTTAATGTGAAATGTTTTTTGATGTTTAGCTTTCTAACATATTTATTGAGGTCTATATAGGCCTCAAATTTGTCTAGATTCTTCCCTGGGGCATATTTGAGCCCCAGATCTAGTATTTTCAACTCCTCCTCATCAAATTGTATGTCACTTAGATTAAAAATACCTTTGCCTATTGATTTCTTCTCCTTTTTCTGTCGTTTCTTCCCTCCTCGGGTTCCTCGTGGTTTTCGTTTCTGTCTCTTTCTTGATGCCGTATTGTATCCTCTCTGTTCCCACGGTGATCCCCTTGTGGTCGTTGTTCTGTCCAGTGATCCCCTCGTGGTGGTGCCCGATGCCAATTCTGCTGCCAGTGTCCCCATGGTCTGCGTGGGCCTCCTCTTCCTCGTGGGGGTCTTCCTCTGTTGCCTTGTTGAAAAAAAACCCTCCTAGGTGGGGGTGGTGGCGGTCCTCGATTGTCGTATGAAGGTTCTGTGTAATATTCTAATGGGGCATATCTGTTGTATGTCTCATACCCATAATTGTTAATGGGTGTTCTATTGCCATATCCATTATAGTTGTTGATCGGTGTCCTGTTTTGTGCATTCTGATAGCCATTCCTGGGTGTTCTAAACCCTTGGTTGTGTGTATTAGGCCTGGGGGCACCCCTTGGTGGTCTGACCTCTACCTGTCCATGGGTGTTTGCCCTTGGTGTATCATTTTGGGTCCCAACCTCCATCCAGGTGTCATCCTCATCTCGATCTTCTGAAGTCTCTCTTGAAGGGGTACTCACTGGATCCACTTGTACTGTTTGTACCCCATAAACTTCATCTGCCTGCCATCTGTAAACTTCATTATTTTTATAGTCTAAAACATCTCTTTTGTATTTTTTCTGTTTTTTCCCTTGGATCATTTTGTCATATTTCTCTATTCCTTCCTGTAGTGTTTTCTCTTTATCCTTATATTCTCTTGTGTCTGCGAATGGTGCTAGTTGTTCCTTAAGTGCCACAATGACTCCTTCCACTTTTTTAAGCTTTAATTGCCTTCTTTTTATGATCATCAGAAGTAAATCCTTCTCACATTTATTAAAAAACGTGAACCAATCATCCATATAAAGTGGATCATTTATGTTGTCATTGGGCGCAAGGTCCCATCTTAGTCTCCTAGGGGTTATTTTTTCTTTTGTATATTTTTCTAAGGTGGCTATATCCCACCAAACTCTCAGCTGTTTCTCCATATTGTGTCTCAGCTGTTTAAATGAGCTATCCATATCCTGTCTACTTATGACCACTTCTTGGTCAAAAATAGCTTCTAAATTAACAGTCCTCGAGTTCATGTACTTGAAAATCTCCATTGCTGCCGGGGTATGTGATGGGGTTACCATGACAGATATGAAAAGGGTTTAAATACCAGCGCTATGGAGTTTTCAGTACTTTTTGGACTAAAAAATGGTGGTGTAAGCTGCCCCCAACCTACCACTGAGGTAGTAAAATGGTAAAAGGTGCAAGTGATGTTGGGACCGGCGCTACCACATAAATATTGTGTTTGTGCAATTTCATACACTGTGTAATTCATATAAAACATATAAAAGTGCATATAGTGCTTAAACCAAAGTGCTGCGTGCTGTAAACCTTTTATATATTCGCATGGGCTGTGCTCAGTGTACCATATAAACACATGTATACATATAAAGTGCTGAGTGCTATTGATAACCACGTGTGTGATTGCGTGCTAAACAAAGTTTGGCGCCAGTGGGTGTACCACAAATTGCACCGTTGCTTACCGCACTCTTAGGATGGTGGCTCAGCACTCCCTGGTCACTAGAACAGAAAACAAGCCTCCATTGCGTAGTATATCCTTGTTAGGGTAAAACAACGTAGCATCCACTCACATTTAGGGAGTTCACTATCAGCTTGAGGTGTTCGCCGGGTCGCTTCCGCGTTCCACCAGCTCAAACCACCGTTCCCGGAAGTGACGTACTGACGTACGCAAACCACGCCCTACGCGTATGACGAAACGCGTAGGGCGTGGTTTGCGTACGTCAGTACGTCACTTCCGGGAACGGTGGTTTGAGCTGGTGGAACGCGGAAGCGACCCGGCGAACACCTCAAGCTGATAGTGAACTCCCTAAATGTGAGTGGATGCTACGTTGTTTTACCCTAACAAGGATATACTACGCAATGGAGGCTTGTTTTCTGTTCTAGTGACCAGGGAGTGCTGAGCCACCATCCTAAGAGTGCGGTAAGCAACGGTGCAATTTGTGGTACACCCACTGGCGCCAAACTTTGTTTAGCACGCAATCACACACGTGGTTATCAATAGCACTCAGCACTTTATATGTATACATGTGTTTATATGGTACACTGAGCACAGCCCATGCGAATATATAAAAGGTTTACAGCACGCAGCACTTTGGTTTAAGCACTATATGCACTTTTATATGTTTTATATGAATTACACAGTGTATGAAATTGCACAAACACAATATTTATGTGGTAGCGCCGGTCCCAACATCACTTGCACCTTTTACCATTTTACTACCTCAGTGGTAGGTTGGGGGCAGCTTACACCACCATTTTTTAGTCCAAAAAGTACTGAAAACTCCATAGCGCTGGTATTTAAACCCTTTTCATATCTGTCATGGTAACCCCATCACATACCCCGGCAGCAATGGAGATTTTCAAGTACATGAACTCGAGGACTGTTAATTTAGAAGCTATTTTTGACCAAGAAGTGGTCATAAGTAGACAGGATATGGATAGCTCATTTAAACAGCTGAGACACAATATGGAGAAACAGCTGAGAGTTTGGTGGGATATAGCCACCTTAGAAAAATATACAAAAGAAAAAATAACCCCTAGGAGACTAAGATGGGACCTTGCGCCCAATGACAACATAAATGATCCACTTTATATGGATGATTGGTTCACGTTTTTTAATAAATGTGAGAAGGATTTACTTCTGATGATCATAAAAAGAAGGCAATTAAAGCTTAAAAAAGTGGAAGGAGTCATTGTGGCACTTAAGGAACAACTAGCACCATTCGCAGACACAAGAGAATATAAGGATAAAGAGAAAACACTACAGGAAGGAATAGAGAAATATGACAAAATGATCCAAGGGAAAAAACAGAAAAAATACAAAAGAGATGTTTTAGACTATAAAAATAATGAAGTTTACAGATGGCAGGCAGATGAAGTTTATGGGGTACAAACAGTACAAGTGGATCCAGTGAGTACCCCTTCAAGAGAGACTTCAGAAGATCGAGATGAGGATGACACCTGGATGGAGGTTGGGACCCAAAATGATACACCAAGGGCAAACACCCATGGACAGGTAGAGGTCAGACCACCAAGGGGTGCCCCCAGGCCTAATACACACAACCAAGGGTTTAGAACACCCAGGAATGGCTATCAGAATGCACAAAACAGGACACCGATCAACAACTATAATGGATATGGCAATAGAACACCCATTAACAATTATGGGTATGAGACATACAACAGATATGCCCCATTAGAATATTACACAGAACCTTCATACGACAATCGAGGACCGCCACCACCCCCACCTAGGAGGGGTTTTTTTCAACAAGGCAACAGAGGAAGACCCCCACGAGGAAGAGGAGGCCCACGCAGACCATGGGGACACTGGCAGCAGAATTGGCATCGGGCACCACCACGAGGGGATCACTGGACAGAACAACGACCACAAGGGGATCACCGTGGGAACAGAGAGGATACAATACGGCATCAAGAAAGAGACAGAAACGAAAACCACGAGGAACCCGAGGAGGGAAGAAACGACAGAAAAAGGAGAAGAAATCAATAGGCAAAGGTATTTTTAATCTAAGTGACATACAATTTGATGAGGAGGAGTTGAAAATACTAGATCTGGGGCTCAAATATGCCCCAGGGAAGAATCTAGACAAATTTGAGGCCTATATAGACCTCAATAAATATGTTAGAAAGCTAAACATCAAAAAACATTTCACATTAAAACAAAAGCAAACACAAAGATCCACGCACAGTGAATATAAACACACGACTTTGAAAAATCGCTCCACGTTTAACCCCAAAAATCCTCACAATGAGAATTTGGAGGTCTTTAAACGGATGGTGGAAGCAGATATTAGAGCATTAAAAATTCAGAACAGAAAAGAAAAAAACACATGGGAAACCATCAAAAAACTGGAAAAAAGAAAAGGAGTGGTAATAAGGCCAGCGGACAAAGGAGGAGGACTGGTGATTCTAAACAAAAAGGACTATGAGGAGGAAATGGAGAATCTTCTTAATACAAAAGACACCTACATTAAGCTGAAGGGAAATCCAAAACAAGCATTTGAGAAAACTCTACATGAATACGTGAAGAAGGGGAACGAGATGGGGATTTTAAACAAGAAGGAAGCCAAGTACATTTGCCTAGAGAAACCAAAGACCCCAGTCATATACTACATTCCAAAGATACACAAAAATGACAAGAAGCCACCAGGCCGCCCCATTGTAAGCGGAATTAATTCTGTACATTCAAGGTTAGGGGAATACCTTGACCAATTCCTGCAGCCTCTAGTGCCAGTGGGTAAATCCTACCTAAGGGACAGCAAGCAATTGCTCGCCGAGATCAAAGATTTGGAAATAGAGGAGAGTGACATCTTGGTGACAATAGATGTCAACTCCCTCTACACAAACATCAAGCAACAAGATGGCCTACAAGCAGTGGATTGGGCCCTTCATACCCACACGAATATGAAGGAAGCACAGATTGGATTCATATTAGAAGGATTAAAAACAGCAATGGAATCCAATTATTTTTGGTATAAGGGAAGTTATTTTGTACAGAAGAAAGGCGTAGCCATGGGGGCTAAGTATGCCCCCAGTGTGGCAAACGTTTTCATGCAAAAGTGGGAGGAGGAGCAGGTGTTCAGTATACCCAGGAATGAGTTGAAATACTACCGTCGATACATTGACGATATCATTATCGTTTGGAAGGGAAACGAGGATTCCTTACAAGAATTCTTCGACGAAATCAACACTAATATATATGGGATCACTTTTTCAGGAAATTTTCATCATGAACATATTGCGTTTCTGGACTTAGAACTAACCAAAAAAGATGGCAGACTCACCAGCAAAACATATTTTAAGAAAACCGACAGGAACGGGTACATTCCTAAAAATAGCTGCCACCATCCCAAGTGGTTAGGCAACATCCCCAAAGGGCAACTGATGAGGATTAGGAGAAATTGCAGTGACCCAATGGATTTTGAGACGCAAGCTGAAATATTAATTGATAGGTTTGTTGAGAAAGGATACAAACGCAGTGAACTCATCAATATCAAGAAGATAGTGGAAAAGATGGATAGGGAAGATCTGATAAAGGATACGCCAAATAGAGCAAATGAAAATAAGAACACCGAGTTTGCTTTCTTAACAGGATACAACACCCAACATAAGGCCCTAGAGAAAATTATAAGGAAACATTGGCCTATATTGAAAGCAGACACTACTTTAAGGGACATCCTCCCCACAAAACCCACCTTCATCTATAGAAAAGCACCGAACCTGAGAAATCGGTTAGTGCACAATGTCATTGACCCTCCAAAGAAAATACATCTTCCAACCAGTCTGAAAGGTTTCTTTAGATGCGGAAAATGCTTACCGTGTAGAACATCAAGGGAAAAGAAAAGAAAAACAACATCTTTTACGGCACAAAGTACAGGAAAAGTCTATGAGATTAAAGATACCATAACGTGCACAAGCACGCATGTAACCTACGTGGTGGAATGTCCATGTAGGTTACAATATGTAGGCCGCACCACCAGACCCCTTTTCGTCCGCATAAGGGAACATGTTAAAAATATCCGTAAGGGGTTTGATAAACACAGCTTGTCACGACATTTCAAAACTCACCATTCAAAGAACCCCACGGGAATGGTTTTTTATGCCATAGACAAAATAAAGAATAACTGGAGAGGAAGTAACAAGAGAATAGATGTATCTAAAAACGAAACGAAGTGGATATATCTGATGCAGACCCTTCAGCCTAAAGGCCTAAACATCGATATTGACCTAAACTGTTTCATCACCGATTTCTAAGGAAACCTCCCCGACCCACCTTCCTTAAGATACAGTTTTAATGGCCTTTTTTGAGAGTTTTTAATAATTTTTAGGAGCCTCCTTTGACCTTTTTAGATCTCCTTAATATATATAATTTTTGAATGTTTGAGAAATATTTTTAGCATCAACATACTCCTGTTTCATTGTCGGATTTTTTGATTGATTTTTTGATTTTTTAATTTTGCAATTTTAGATGCGGTTTTAATGCATTTTATGCAGGTTTTAACGCATCTAATTTCATCATCTTCCAAGATTTTTTTATGAAGAAAACCCCTTTTTTATGAAGTGAACCTTTTTTATCATATAGAATATTTATACCTTTAACTTCTCGCTGAAAATTCCTCATTTCAAGAAAGTTTCTTCCTCATGGGAATAACCAACTGCAAGTATCCTATTACCTTCAGTTTCACCAATCTATTACGTTATCCTGTTTTTATCCTATTGGGTATCATCTTTCAGTCTTTTAATATTTTTTCGCCTGGAACTGCATTATTATTATTTTTTCCATAAATTATGGGTTTTAACCCAGAAAATACAAAGTCACAAGCAACATGGACTTATATCTAAGATTGGACTTGTATGGAGAATTTCTTCTTATAAAGTTTTTATATATATATAATTTTAGTAATAAAAAAAAAATTTTTTTGTACGATTTTTATCTCACCGATATTATTGCTACATGTATGGGCACTTTTTATAATTTTTTTATAGTCTATTAATCGCACAGTCACTTGGGCCCACTATTAAATATTAAATATGAAAAAGTCAACATCATCACTGAATCACTTTTTACTATTGATTCACATAACTTATGATTTTTATCGGCAGCACTGATTATCGGCTCACCCCGATCAAATCAGACACATCACTGGTTCGCACAATTATAGCACAAAATATATATGTATTATATTACAAGGTTTTAATATGTGGAGTCGTATTTTAAGTTTTAAATAAAATGTATGTTTATATATGCGGCACACGTAACAAATAGGGAGTTCACATGATGAATTAAGCTGTTTAGGCTGCGGTATGGGTGCACCAAGATGGCCGCCGTGTCCGGCCTCAAAATCAGTACACTAAGATGGCGCCGACCCAGCCTATAAAAAGACCGGGAGTAGTGATAGATGGCACGCTCCAGATGACGTCGTATGACGAAACGCGTAGGGCGTGGTTTGCGTACGTCAGTACGTCACTTCCGGGAACGGTGGTTTGAGCTGGTGGAACGCGGAAGCGACCCGGCGAACACCTCAAGCTGATAGTGAACTCCCTAAATGTGAGTGGATGCTACGTTGTTTTACCCTAACAAGGATATACTACGCAATGGAGGCTTGTTTTCTGTTCTAGTGACCAGGGAGTGCTGAGCCACCATCCTAAGAGTGCGGTAAGCAACGGTGCAATTTGTGGTACACCCACTGGCGCCAAACTTTGTTTAGCACGCAATCACACACGTGGTTATCAATAGCACTCAGCACTTTATATGTATACATGTGTTTATATGGTACACTGAGCACAGCCCATGCGAATATATAAAAGGTTTACAGCACGCAGCACTTTGGTTTAAGCACTATATGCACTTTTATATGTTTTATATGAATTACACAGTGTATGAAATTGCACAAACACAATATTTATGTGGTAGCGCCGGTCCCAACATCACTTGCACCTTTTACCATTTCAGGTATTATGTCCCGTTGCCTTAGGAAGGCAAGACCTTCATCCATTGTGGAAACAGGGACAGTGGTACCATTATGTGAAATAAGCAATGTTGCGGGGTATTTCCATTTATAAGTAATTTGGGGATTTCTCAAAGCCTTGGTAATACCGGCCAGTTGTCTCCTAAGTTGAAGAGTGTGACGGGATAAATCTGGCAAAATGTGGACAGATGTATAGGCTGGGGGTCTCTGGTCTATTTTGCGAAATTGCTCCATAATGGCTTCTTTTGTTTTGTAATAGTGTACCCACAAGAGGATGTCTATAGGGATATCATCAGCCAAGAAAGAAGGTTGGGGAATTCTGTGTACTCTATCCACAATGAGGTCTTGTGCAGAAAGTGAAGGGACAATCACTTGGAACATTTCCTGGACATACTGAGGAAGTTGGGACTGTAGAACTGTTTCTGGGACTCCCCTGAGTTTTAAATTGTTCCTGCGGGAACGGTCCTCAAGTTCCGCCAATTTATCTTTAATCCATAGTATGTCTTCTGTTTGGGCACTATGGGTATCAACTAGTGTATTATATGAAGTGGAATATTCACCCATGGCCTGTTCCATTTGATCAACTCTGTCACCTAATTAATTTACTTCCTTGTGACATCTTGCGACTGAAGCTGTAAGGTCATTATGAATTGAGTCCCTGAGGGACATTAACATGTCTTTCAACACAGTGTCTGAGACCGGCTGGCCCATTGTAGGGAATCCAGCAATAGGGTCAATGATGGTGGTCGCTTGCTGTTGCTGAGGTAAAACACTGCCAACCTCCATGTCAGGGTCCCAGGTGTCACCCGCTGTGGGGTCTAATCTCTGGTGGGATCTTGTGGGGCTCCTAGTGGATGGAGTATTGGTCCCTGAATGAGAACTCCCCTCACTGTGTGGGGGGGGCGGTGTATTAGCTCCTAAATTAGCAGTGGGTATTTGAATTACCTCAGGGCCCTGTCTGTGCGGGCCACCGCCATTTTGAAGCCTATGGAGCGGGACTATGCTCATGAATGGCATCAGCTTGTGAGGCTGGGTTTGCCCTCCTTTCTACTTCTGTTGCATTCAGAAGGAAAGTATGAGACTCACTGTGTGTTTTTTGCCGGTTTGCGGGTGTCCAGGGTCCCTCTATGCGGCGAGTATCACTGCGGTCCGGCGGAGCTCTGTGATCACGCAGCCATCACAGAGCTCGGAGCCACGCCCCCCCCCCATCATGGGTACTCTTCTTTTCACGGTTCTCCTTCCACATCACCTACAGTGCCTTGAAAAAGTTTTCACACCCCTTGACATTTTCCACATTTTGTCATGTTACAACCAAAACGTAAATGTATTTTATTGGGATTTTATGTGATAGACCAACACAAATTGGCACATAATTGTGAAGTTGAAGGAAAATGATAAATGGTTTTCAAATTTTTTTACAATTAAATATGTGAAAAGTGTGAAGTGCATTTGTATTCACCCCCCTGAGTCAATACTTTGTAGAACCACCTTTCACTGCAATTACAGCTGCAAGTCTTTTTGGCAATGTCTCTACCAGCTTTGCACATCTAGAGAGTAAGATTTTTGCCCATTCTTCTTTGCAAAATAGCACAAGCTGTCAGATTGGATGGTGAGTGTGAACAGCAATTTTCAAGTCTTAAACAATGAAAGAGGGCAGCGCTCTCTTTCATTGTTTATTTTTTGGTGTGTAATCTAACCATTTGTGCTGGCTGCCTGTACTTTCATCCAAAAAGCAGATATTTCTTCATGGTTTATAATTTTCAAGTCTTGCCACATATTTTCAGTTGGATTTAGGTCTAGACTTTGACTGGGCCATTCTAACACATGAATATGCTTTGATCTAAACCAATCAATTGTAGCTCTGGCTGTATGTTTAGGGTCGTTGTCCTGCTGGCAGGTGAACCTCCACCCCAGTCTCAAGTCTTTTGCAGACTCTAACAGGTTTTCTTCTCAGATTGCCCTGTATTTGGCTCATCCATCTCCCCATCAACTCTGTCCAGCTTCCCTGCCCTTGCTGAAGAAAAGCATCCCCACCACATGATGCTGCCACCACCATATTTCACAGTGGGGATAGAGTGTTCAGGGTGATGTGCAGTGTTAGTTTTCTGTCACACATAGTGTTTTTCTTTTAGGCCAAATAGTTCATCTTTGCTTTCATCTGACTAGAGCACCTTCTTCCACATGTTTGCTGTGCCCCCCACATGGCTTCTCGCAAACTGCAAATGGGACTTCTTATGGCTTTCTTTCAACAATGGCTTTCTTCTTGCCACACTTCCATAAAGGGCAGATTTGTGGAGTGCACGACTAATAGTTGTCCTGTGGACAGATTCTTCCACCTGAGCTGTGGATTTCTGCAGCTCCTCCAGAGTTACCATGGGCCTCTTGGCTGCTTCTCTGATTAATGCTCTCCCTGCCCGGCCTGTCAGTTTAGGTGGACGGCCATGTCTTGGTAGGTTTGCAGTTGTGCCATACTCTTTCCATTTTTTCGGATGATGGATTGAACAGCGCTCTGTGTGATGTTCGAAGCTTGGGATATTTTTTTATAACCTAACCGTGCTTTAAACTTCTCCACAACTTTATCCCTGACCTGTCTGGTGTGTTCCTTGGCCTTCGTGATGCTGTTTGTTCACTAAGGTTCTCTAATAAACCTCTGAGGGATTTACAGAGCAACTGTATTTATACTGAGATTAAATTATACACAGGTGGACTCTATTTAATAATTAGGTGACTCCTGAAGGCAATTGGTTCCATTCGATTTAAGTTAGGGGTAGCAGAGTAAAGGGGGCTGAATACAAATGCACGTCACAATTTTAATCTATTTATTTGTAAAAAATTCTGAAAACTATTTATCATTTTTCTTCCATTTCACTATTATGTCCCACTCTGTGTCAGTCTATCACATAAAATCCCAATAAAATAGATTTATGTTTTTGGTTGTAACATGGCAAAATGTGGAAAATGTCAAGGGGTATTAATACTTTTTTAAGGCACTGTACAGGCCTGGGTAGAAGAATGCCAAGCCTGATGCCTTGCCCTGCATGTTTGAGGACCCTAGGGATATGCCAGCACCAGATATTATCCTGCCAGCAGGGAACTTCCCGTTGTTCTAGACTGATCTTGTATTACAGCTTAAGCAGGCATCTGCATGTACCTCCAGTCCTCCCGGGGACACTTTGCAGACAATAGATGGACTTTTATTGAAAGGAGATCAAACCTTTGTCCCAGAAAGTGTTCTGGTGATAGTCCTAGGGTTCTGTCATGATCACCCTTTGGCAGGCCACTTTGGGATCCGCAAGATGGTGGAATTGGTGCATTCTGGTGGCCTGATCTGGAAAAAGATCCTAAAACTCATGTACTACTACCTGTCTCCGAAGCAAGAGTACCCGTAATGAAGCTTGGGGCTTGCTCAGACCTTTGCCTGTACCCGACAGGCCATGGAAAATGATCTCCATGGACTTTATAGTGGAGCTGCCATCCTCTGAGGGTTGTACCGCCATCTTTGTTGTAGTTGATCGGCTATCTAAAATGGCCCACTTCCTACCCCATCTGCTATGGAGACCGTTTGAGTGTTTGTTAAAGAAATCTTCAGGCTCCATGGGGTTCCCGCAGACATCTCAGACCAAGGGGTCCAATTCACATCAAGATTTTTGAGGGCACTATGTGGAACCTTGAAGATCGAGCTATCTCTATCTTTTGCTTACCATCTGCAGTCTAAGGGCAAATGGAACAATACATCCAGGGTTTTACTTCTTTTTTTTCAGGACGATTGGGTGTCACTTCTGCTGCTAACAGAATTCGCCTATAACAACTCCTGTCATTCAGCTACCAAACTGTCTCCATTCTTCAAGAATGCTTCCACCCTACTATCCTGCCTGACCTTGTTGCTGAATCCTCCGTTCCAGCCGCCCAAAACACCTTGGACTTCTTCAGTCGCAACCATAAGCTGTTGCAGGAGGCTGTGACTAATGGCCGGAATACACAATAAGAAAATTGGCCGAAAATTTCCGTTCAGTGAAGGATCGGCCGATATTCTACTTGTTAATGCCCAGCCATCAGTGACCGATATCGATATTGTGAACGAAAAATCCCGTTTGAAAAAAACAAAAAATTCTGTCGTCTCGTTTGCGAACGAACGATATTCTATATGTTGGTGTTAAGGTCGTTCATTTAAAATCTGTAGAACATCATCACGATGGTCGGCGGTCAAATGGTCGGGCGATATTCGGCCTGTGTATGTTGGCAATGTTTTCGACCAACGAACACTTTTTCATAAGCCGGTGGTCGAATGATCGGGCGATATTCGGCCCGTGTATTCCAGCCATAAAGCGTAGGAAGATAACAAGAGGAAGTTTTATAAGAGAAGCAGGGGGGGAGCTGATCTTACAGCCAGGAGACCAGGTATGGTTAGCCACAACGAACCTGAAACTGGCTTCTCCTTTAAAAAGTTGGAGCCTAAGTCTGTGGGTCCATTCCCAGTAAGAAGAAAAATTTACATTGTTTCTTAGGAGCTGTCACTACCAGAATCTTTTAGGATACACTCAGTATTCCATGTGTCTTTGTTGAAGCCTACAGTGCCAGATCCTTTTCCTGGATTGGAAATCAGGATCACTTGAACCTGTAATTATTGACGGGGATTAGGAGTTTGAGGTTGAAGCCAATATGGACTGCAGAAGAAGAAGGGGTCAAGTGCAGTACCTTGTTAAATGGAAGTGTTATGGGCCAGAGGAGAACTCTTGGGAGCCCGAGCATAAGGTACATGCTATAGACCTGATTTTTGCTTTTTTTTCGCAATCATCCACAACAGAAGAACCAGCTGAGCATCCAGGATCCATTGTCACTGGGCCCTTTAACGGCGTGGGGCATATAAGCCGGTGTTTACTCTGCCTATTTTGTAATCCAGCACTGACATTGATGCAACCAAATTAAAATGTTTAAGTTATTTTTTTGTATGTAGCTAGCCATGGAGAGTTTGCGAGTCAATTGGCATTCATAGGAAAAGAAAACACGAGGGCAATTCAAGAACATACTATTTCAAGAGAACCAGCTTTACCAAACTGTGCTCCATATTTCACAACATTAAATCGGAGCAGGGCCGTAGATTAATTTTTGTTCTGGGGGGGGGGGGGGTGTTCAGCAGCAGGTACTAAGTAAAAGTCTTTTTAAATAAAAACAAATTGTGCCAAATTTATAAAGACTAGAAAAAGGAAAAACAATGTGTTGCTCATCGTAAGCAATCACATCCTTAATTCTATTTTGTTGGATCCTCCTAAAAATTTAACGTGATTTCAGTTTTTCCTTTCAGTTTCTATGAACACTCCCAGTGAGGTTGGCTATTGTCCAGTCTAGGGCTTGGAACACACTGTCAGACACGCAGTACAGTTATCTCCACCACTGTGCTATTGTGTTCTAACAGGGGGGTGCCCCACCCACCAGAAAACAGCGCTCTTAGCCATTGGAGTGTCCATCACAGGCTGGTGCCTGTGATAGCCAATCTTACTGGGCAGGTGCAAAGGGCACCATCTTGTGGAAGGCAGCACACTAACTGATTTTTTGTTAACCGAGCACACCAGACAAGAGAAATGGCACTGTGCAGAGTACAAACATACAGAAGATACCTCTGAACTCTTAAACTTGAGACTAAGGTGTATGCCAGGGAAAAAATGACCTGCAGCACGCAGCAAAAAAGTGGGTGTGGCCAAACGTGATCATGGGAGGGGCTTAAGGGGAGAGACTGTGGACAAATTACAGGAGATAACCAGAGAATGTGGATGGAGGAGATAATCAGAGACTGCGGATGGATTACAGGAGATAACAGAGACTGCAGACAGATTATAGGAGATCACCAGAGACTGCGGACGGATTATAGGAGATAATCAGAGACTATGGTCGGATTACAGGAGATAACCAGAGACTGCGGATTAATTACAGGAGAAAACCAGAGACTGCGGATTGATTACAGGAGATAATCAGAGATTGCGGACGGATTATGGGAGATATTCAGAAAAAAGGGAAAATATCTATTTAGGCAAGGGCTTTGAAAAAAAATGTCCATTTGAGGCAATCAATAGAGATGGGCCGAACACCCCCCTGGTTCGGTTCGCCCCAGAACTTTAGAACTTCGCAAAAATTTGGAGCTGAACAACACACCCCATTGATGTCTATAAGACCTGAAATGAAAAAAATCAAAAGTGCCCATTTTGAAGGCTTATATGCAAGTTATTGGGCATACAAAGGATACTGCTGGGGGATTATAGGAGATAATCAGAGACTGTGGACGGATTACAGGAGATAACCAGAGACTGCGGATAGATTACAGGAGATAATCAGAGACTGCGGATGGATTATAGGAGATAATCAGAGACTGTGGACGGATTACAGGAGATAACCAGAGACTGCGGACGGATTATAGGAGATAATCAGAGACTGTGGACGGATTACAGGAGATAACCAGAGACTGCGGATGAATTACAGGAGAAAACCAGAGACTGCGGATTGATTACAGGAGATAATCAGAGATTGCGGACGGATTATGGGAGATAATCAGAGACAAGGGAAAATATCTATTTAGGCAAGGGCTTTGAAAAAAAATTTCCATTCGAGGTAATCAATAGAGATGGGCCGAACACCCCCCTGGTTTAGTTCGCCCCAGAACTTTAGAACATCGCAAAAATTTGGAGCTGAACAACAAACCCTATTGATGTCTATAAGACCTGAAATTAAAAAATCAAAGTGCCCATTTTGAAGGTTTATATGCAAGTTATTTGGCATACAAAGGATATGGGGGTCCGGGTACTGCCATTGGAAACATTTATCAATGTAAAAAAAGTTTGTTAAAAAGATCATTTCTAAATGAGCAATGATTTACTGATGCTTAAAGTGAAACAATAAAAATGAAAACTTCCTTTAAATATAGTGCCTGGGGGGTCCACTTAATCTGCCTGTAAAGTGACATTTATAACGTCAAAAAAAATGACATTTTCCCTGCAAGCTTTCTTTATTTTATAAACAACAGTTTGGGGAGCCAGTCTGTATGATGAGGCCACAATTTAGTGCACTCAGAACAAGAGTAGAGATTATTTAGATAATCTCTGGTGTCTGTTTCGCAGACTTTGGATAAAAGAACAGGTGCAGGAAAATTGGGCTTAGCACCATAACCCTAGAGAGGTACTGTTGATGAATCAAGTGATGAATCAAGTAATGGCTGTGAATTGTCAAGAAGCAAGTGGCTGATGCTGTGTTCAAATAACTCAGCTGACTCCTCCATGCATGATGCTGGGGCTATGGCAGGAGTAGCTGTGGACAAGGAGGCAGAATAAGCCGCTTTGGCAGCTGCGGTGGACTGTGCACTAGTCTCTGCTTGGGTGATAGAGGAGGAGGAGGAAGATGAGGATGGTTTAGAAAGCCAGTCCAAAACCACCTCTGCATGCTGTGGCTGGATAGCACAGGCAACATCACTTAAAGAAGGAAATGTTGTCCTGCCTGAGGACAGACCACATCAACCTTTCCCTGAGGACACAGATGCTGCTGCCCCCTCACAGTGCCATGGGAACGTCTGCCTTTCCTTGTTGGCCTCGGGGGCTAATTACCGAAATGTTAAAGAGACGGGGAAATGTGTACTTAGATGCACTTTAATCAATGGAAAGTGGTGTTTAGTGCACTTTAAATTGAGTACTCACTACACAGGCACACTCCACTGACACACTACAATATACTGTAGTAAAACTGCACTGACGCACTTCAATATACTGCAGTAAAACTGCACTAATGCACTTCAATATACTGCAGTAAAAGTGCACTAACGCTCTTCAATATACTGCATAAAAAGTGCCCTGACGCACTCCGGGCTATGCTGCGGAATTGTTCAGTTACCAATGTCTTATGGTGGTATTGCTTCTCTGCTATGTGCCTTGGAATGCTTCCACTTTGTATGCCATTGCTCTATTGCACTGTGATTTATGTAGTTGAAGTTCCCTTTCTTACTGTGATTTTGTACTGTAATACTTGTTCTTTCTCAATAAAGCACTCCTTGATTGTTATTTAAAAAAAAAGTGCCCTGATGCACTACAACACATGCAGTAAAAGTGCCCTTACACACTACAATATACTGCAGTAAAAGTGCCCTGATGCAATACAATATACTGCAGTAAAACTGCCCTGACACGCTACACTGACACACTTCAATATACTGCAGGAAAACTGCCCTGACATTCTACACTGACACACTCCAGTATACTGGAGTAAACCTGCCCTGACACACTAACCTGACACCACAATAAAAATGAATGGTCGCACTACACTTACGCTGCACTATTACTATAATCACATAGCACTGATACTTTGCACTCCCAATAGAACCACAATAGCACAAAAATTTGCTAGTAGCAAAGACCATTCTATCTATGTCCAATTCAATATCACACTGCAAATGGCTGCTCTGGGAAGGAATCTTTTACATAGTAGGGTGGGTCTATAAGCAATGAGCCATGATTGGAGAGTCATCATGACTGTGTCCAATCATTGCTCTGACAGTGCTATGTGCCCTGATTGGCAAAGCCTTCATTGCTTCTAATGCTTTCAAAGTGTTTTTTTTATTTTTTTATAATTGGTAGAAGGGGATTATGTAGTCTTTGTAGAAAGTGCTTGCAAACCCATCAGAGCCAGGCTCTTTCCAGAGGGTAGGGATCATATTGTCCCTGTAATTTCCTGTGTCAAAAATGGGGTGGATAGGTGCTCAGTAGCTGCACCAAAAAGCCTAGAGAGGCCCCTGGGGTGTATGTATGATTGAAGGTCACATTTGGAAGATGGGAGTGTAGCGGGAGTCTCGGTACTGTTTATATTGTATAAGGAGGAACTCCTACTGACTCTAATGGGGCTCTCTTCATCCCACGGACACTGATAGGGCTCTATTTCTCCTACGGACACCAACAATGGGGCACTATTCATCCCACCGACACCAAAGATTGGGCACTATTCCACCCACTGACACCAACGAAGGGGCACTATTCCTTCTATTGACACTAGCAATGGGACACTATTCCTTTCACTAACACCAACAATGGAAAATGTTTCCTCCCACCAATACCAATGAAGGGGCACTATTCCTCACCTTGGCACCAATGAAGGGGCACTATTCCGCACCTTGACATCAATAATGGGGCACTATTCCTCACCTTTACACCAATGGTGGGGGCTATTCCTCACACTGACACTAATTATGGAGCATTATTCCTCCTCCTACTAACTAGAGGTGCAATGTGATTATTTTGCTCCCATCGACCGCCATACCTGAGGCATTGTTTTCGCTTACAGATGCTGTGGCCATTTCTGCTCCCACTGACCACAATTCGACCCCCTAAATTCTGAAGGACAGTAAACTGGCTGTTTGCATAGAAAGTCTGGAGACCCCTGCTTTAACATGACCAGCTAGTAATCTACTACTTTTGTTCCCAAAATCATCTATAGATCTCAATCTTGTGATGCCCCTGTAATAAGTGGTCTAAGAGTGTGTGGAGTTCTATGCAATTGCTTAAAAAATACTTGTAAATCAGGAATTTGTACTGGGACTCCAGAATTTGGATGTCTGTGAGAAGATTCATTATTCGGGACGAATTTGCTGTGTTGTATATGTGTGCTACGGCGAAAACGGGACACAGGCACCCCTGGACAGTTAAAGCAGTAGTAAATCGCGCTAATGCATTACATACAAGCACATTATGAAATACTTACCCTGGAACAAAACCCTCTAGCAGCGTGCTGTCACCGCTGGCAAGGTTTCCATCTTCCCCCAGTCTTCCTTCGGAGGCCAGGACTATGATGACGTCAATCCTCTGCATGTGTGCGGGAGTCCCCGTCACCGGCCTGAAGCTCTGAAGATTGGGCACGGTATGCCAAACCTTCAGAGCCCATGTGTCGGTGACTGCATACAGTGTGAATATGTCCTAAACAACTTGAATTATTTGGGACTTCTTACTGTACCTACAGATAAGCCTTTTTATAGGCTGACCTGTAGGTACAGTGTCTTGCGAAAGGATTCGCCCCCCTTGAACTTTGCGACCTTTTGCCACATTTCAGGCTTCAAACATAAAGATATAAAACTGTAATTTTTTGTGAAGAATCAACAAGTGGGACACAATCATGAAGTGGAACAAAATTTATTGGATATTTCAAACTTTTTTAACAAATAAAAAACTGAAAAATTGGGAGTGCAAAATTATTCAGCCCCTTTACTTTCAGTGCAGCAAACTCTCTCCAGAAGTTCAGTGAAGATCTCTGAATGATCCAATGTTGACCTAAATGACTAATGATGATAAATAGAATCCACCTGTGTGTAATCAAGTCTCCGTATAAATGCACCTGCACTGTGATAGTCTCAGAGGTCCGTTTAAAGCGCAGAGAGCATCATGAAGAACAAGGAACACACCAGGCAGGTCCGAGATACTTTTGTGGAGAAGTTTAACCACTTTACCACCGGAGGATTTTCCTGCTAAAAGACCAGGGTTTTTTTTGCGATTTTTTACTGCGTGACTTTAACGGACAATTGCGCGGTCGTGCGACGCTGTACCTAAACGAATTTCACGTCCTTTTTTTCCCACAAACAGAGCTTTCTTTTGGTGGTATTTGATCACCTGTGCAATTTTTTGATCACGCGCTATAAACAAAAAAAGAGCGTAATTTTTGCAAAAATAACAATATTTTTCACTTTTTTTTATATGAAATTCCCCCCAAAAAAAATGTAAAAATCAAAATTTTTTAACATTTTCGGGCCAATTTGTTTTACGCTACCTATGTTTGGTAAAAAAAATTGCAAAAAGCGTATTTTGATTGGTTTGCGCAAAAGTTATCGCGTTTACTAACAAAGGGAAAGATTTTTGTCATTTTTGGTGTTTTTTTTTTTAACGAGTAATGGCGGCGATCTGCGATTTTTTTGCGGTACTGCGACATTGCGGCGGACAGATCGGACCCTTGACTGACATTTTTGACACTTT